>NC_054080.1:8913040-9035222 GCF_017639655.2 Falco naumanni
AGGGAGAAAGAGGTCCTAAAAGGCAGCTTAAGCTAAAGGCTCAAAATGAAAAGGCAAACTGAATAGATTCAATTTGTAGCATTTTAAATTTCAGTGCTGGCAGCACTGAAGTAAGACTGCAGTGAAACCAAAATTCACCCTTAGCGCAGAAGACTCACCATGGAAATTTCATTTTCATTGATTTTCTGTGACCTCTGTACGTCTATCTTACTATTTTATCATTACTCATGCAAAAAACCTTCTCTTCCTTACTTCCTGGTATTATTTAAACAACCTTTTTCTTTTACTGTTTATACCTCTAGTTCTCAAATTTAGCTAGACAATATGGTGATTTGTCTTCTTGGATGGCTCGTTGTGTTCCCCAGATCTGTGTGGCAATTTTAAGTATATAATCTGATAGGAGATGGTTTGACATAGAAGAAAGCTAGTTTCAGTATTTTATTTTGCACCTCTCAAGTTACAGACAAGCCTGGTTTAATATTCCTTCTTCACTCCTCTGTGCTCCTCAGGCAGCGCTGTAGACACTGGATAGCTGAACTACCGTTTGCTTAAACTGACACATCGACATTGCTATCCAAAGAATTCAGGTTCTTCCGTGTCTCAGTCTGAAGCCAAAAAAATTCTGGCTTCTACCAGGTACGACTGAGAGCTGACTGCAATTCCGCTATCTGTGATGTTCACCAGAAGCAGACACACCCTAAAAAGAATTACTTTTATTTAATTATTATTGGGGTAAAATTTCTCTGTGTTAGAGAAAATAATTTCTCAGTCATATGTAATGCATTTTGCATATTTAAATCTATTTCAAACAAAAAAATAAGGGTTATCAGCGTGACGTATTAAGGTGTGCCATTTCTTTGATATTATATGGGTAATGTGCTGTGTAAAGCGTGTATTTTTTATGTGAAAATTCTCCCTCGTGTCGTAAAAGCCACTTGATGGCGTGAATAGTCAGCTCAGCTGAGAATTGGAAATAGATATTTCAGACAACTTGTTTTACTTCTAATGAAGAAGACATCTGTTTAAAACCTGATTCCTCACCAATTAACTGTTACCACAGATTTAAATGGATACAGATCTGTGCCCTTAAGATGGTATTTAAAGAGCACTGAAATTCATATACACACACTTTGAGCAGATGTAAATCTCAGTGGTTACGCTTGAGTCAACAGAAGTATGGAGATTCATATCCGCAAAAGCTATGGCCCAGAGTGTCTCTCCTGGAGAGACTGCTATTTAGGGACAGCGGCATAAAGCAGTAAGCATTAAGGATGATCAGAACATACCTCTTCTATGACAAAACCAGTCAGTTGAAGGAAAAAAAGGCTGTGAGGAGAAGCTGGTTTGGAACTGGACTGCTGATAAATGGTGAAACAGCTAGCATTAATTGAAATTATTTATGAACTAGTGTAAAATCTCCAAAGTAACACTGAGTCATTGAAGAAGCAGATCAGATAAAATGCAAGTTGAACTGGACACGAAGGAATGCCACAAAAGGACAGAACTAGGTGCGCTGTGGCATGCCCGTAGCGCAAGGGACTGTATGCAGCTGTGGAAACGATGCTTCCTGCAGGGGCAGTCTGCCGCCCACCCTGCCACAAGGACCCGTGCCATAAACTTGCTTTTCTGTCTTTTTACGTCACGTGTCCACTAACACTATAGCTGTTGACCCAGCACTGGGAGGTGAACAAATCTTACTTTCTGGATACTGTGAAAGGAAGAGAAATAGGGATAGAGATTTTTTACTACAATTGGTAGGAACGTGAATGTGCCCTTAAAGTGTTTGCTAATTATGGACAGCACCAAGGCTTTTAAAAAGTGTGTGCGTGTTTTTCTCGTTTTATTGGGAGATTTCTTTTCTTAAATTTGTAGCACCAGCTTTTCTATATTTGTTTAGAAATTAACCTTGAAGGAAAACTCAGTATAAATAATATAAAATTTTCATTCATTTTGGTATGTAGATATAGATGAAGTTCTCTTTAGACCTCTTGTGGTGATGCTTTAAAAGGCTTATACATACGCACCCTTTTTATAAACTACATTTTTTATAAATTAGGTCCCTGAATCCAAAGTATTCTCTCTGATTTCTCCTACTTATGATTTTTTTACTCATGCAGATGATGTTTTCTTCATAAATGAGAATAGTTTTCTTCTTTTGCCAGATATATTGTCTTGCACAGTCCTACACACTTTCAACTACAGCTATTATTTTATCATTTCACAGCACTTCCTCACAGCATGCTGTTTGTTTCCCTTTCTAGCCATTCCTCTTGCCTTCTTTGTTAGATTTTGCTTTACTGATGCTCCAAGTCAAAGTAGAAGCAGTAACCATTTTGAACAGTCATTGTGCACTAATGACACTCTAAGAGCTTTGTTTTGGCAACCATGTGGGCTACAGGAGAATGAATAAATGAAAGGGTAGCATGTTTTGTCATAAAACCTCTAGACCTTGGTGAAATAGATCCGCCTTTCCCACTCAATTAATTTATTCTCAGTAGCACATTGATCATGCTTCATCTAACAATTTTCTGGTACCATGAAAGCATGGCAAGGTGTGATTGTAATATTGATAATGAACACTTCATCTAAACCTAACAGTGTATACAGGACAGGGAACCTAGTCTGTGTCTGCTGTTGAGAACGCATTGTAACCGTTGGGATGTGTAAGCTGGCTCATTTCTTTCTTGAATCATAGTCTGAAAATGTTACAGATTTGTTAATAAGTTAAGATTGATTGACTTTATTGGACTGATTATTTGATTTAATGGAATCATTTTATCAAATAGAAATACAGAAGGATAAGACATATATTTTAATGAAACTTATAGTTGCACAGAAAAAGCTGCTATGAGATCCTCTGTATAGTCTCATACCAAGGCCAGAAGAATGGGCTAGAATCATTGTTAAAACTTAGGTAATAAATTTAGGGTTTGAAAGGTTTCTTTGTAGTTAACTAGTCTTCCGTATGTAGAAAGTGTATTGAAATGTCAGAATATGGGATTAATGGAAACTGGGGAGAGTCGACTGGAACAGCTTGTAGTTACCTGCCAAGAAACCGTGAACTTCAGTAAAAGGTAAATCCGGCAGGGGGAGATCGCGACCACAGACTCACATACCACCTACCCAAATCGTACCCCAGACCCATTTCAGGACTTTTCTAAGCTCTACTGCGCAGAATCAGATATAGGAGGAGAATATGTTAATGATTATGGGGAAATGTTATGATTATGCATGAATACTTAATGAATATGTATGCATAAGTTCTATATATGGTGTCTGATTTTGAGACTTGGTGTGCGTTGATCGTGAGAGGACTCGCTCACGCACCCGGCCGTCAATAAAGAAGTGTCTGCTTATCTACATCACATTGGTGTCAATAAGTTCTTCATTCCGAGATTTCGGTAACAGGTTTTGGCGACCCAGATGGGACCTCGCTGAAGGAGACCAGAGGAGTCTGGGACCTGATTGGTTCCAGCCGGCACCGAGGATTTCTCGGGGATACCCATCAATCCCCGATCCGTAAGGCTCTTTGCGACGTTCCCTGGATTTTGGTAAGACACTTCTTTTTGTAATTGTAGTAAGTGGGTTAGAGTCCCACTAAAGTAAGTGCACTGGAGGAGGTGGGCTGGAGTCCCACTAAAGTAAGTGGGTTAAAGTCCTACTGTAAGAAGTGTATTGTAAGGAGTGGGTTAGAGTCCCACCAGTGGGTTCGAGTCCCACTGAGTAAGTCTGCCTGTCAGACGCGGTGAAAGCTGCGCAGGGTTGGACTAAAAGGATCCTTGTGGAAGTGGAAGCCTAGGCGTCTGCCCGTAAGACATAAGCGAAAGCTGTTGCAGGGTTGGACAAAAGTGGAAACAAGAAAACCTATATGCTATAGTGTTCTCTAAGGTAGTGCCTTTAACAAGAAGTTAGAAGGGGTTTTTCTTTTGGTATGGAATTGTTTATTGTGTCTGTGTATTGAGAAGAAAATTAAGAAGTGTATAATATTGTGTTTTATATCTTTGTTTAAAGTAACAATTGTGGAAAAGTGTGAGTGTGGCTGTAAGGGTGAGACGTGCAATTGAGCACGAAAGCGAGTGTGGAGGGTGGATCCGCGGATCGGAGTGACAGAGTTGAATAATTGTGTATTGTACTGTGAGTGATTACACCATGGCATCTAACTTAACTGGGTTGTTTAAAAGTAAAAGCATGGGTAATCTTGCTGTAAATGACAAAATCCCGAAAAATTCTTTGTTGGGATGTTTATTGGCACATTGGGGAAATGTACAGGATGATCTGCAAAAGAGCCAGATGATTGAGTATTGTAATAATTTGAGTATTGTAATAATTGGCGGCCTTTGTATATATTGGATGATCAGGAAAAGTGGCCCATGAATGGGACACTGAATTATAACACTATTCTGCAGTTAATGCTGTATTGTGAAAGAGAAGGGAAATGGAATAAAATGCCAAATGTGGATTTGTTCTTTTATTTAAGACAAAGAAAGGATTGGCAGGATGAATGTAAGCTAACTATTAGCGATAATTTGGTAATGGCTATAACTTTTGATAATAAGAAAGTGGGGAAAAAAATGTTGCTCGACCTGTGAGATTGGGAGTGGATACAGGAGCAACATTTTTTGTATTAAATACCTGTAAAGGAAAAATTGGAACAAAACCGGGCCATTCCTGCAACCCCTGGATTTGAAATTTGGAAATAAGATAATTACACATGAATTTTTGTATGTACCAGAATGTCCGATGCCCTTGTTAGGAAGAGATTTGTTATCCAAATTAAATGCGCAAATTGTTTTTGACGAAGGAGAACTTTTCTTGAAAATGCCTGAGTCAAAAACGGGAGAAATCTTGATGATACAAGAAAGAGTAAAGGAACAAGAAATTCCACCGGAGGTGGATTTGGCAGTGATCCCTACTGTATGGGAAACAAATATTCCTGGTAAATTGAAACTAGCAGAACCTGTTAAAATAGATTTGAAGGAAGGCGCAGGAACAGTGAGAATTAAACAGTATCCAATCAAATCAGAAGTGAGACAGGAATTGAAGAAATTGATTGATAAATTTTTGGAGTATAAAATTTTGGAAGAATGTGAATCTGAGTATAATACTCCTATTTTACCAGTCAGAAAACCCTCGGGTGAATATAGGCTGGTGCAAGACTTGAGAGCAGTAAATCAAATAGTTAAGGACATTTATCCTGTAGTAGCAAACCCTTATACACTGTTAACAGCGTTGAGGGAGACTTATCAGTGGTTTACAGTGCTTGATTTAAAAGATGCTTTCTTTTGTATACCTTTGGAAAAGGGAAGCAGAAAACGGTTTGCTTTTGAATGGGAAAATCCTCAAACCGGGCGAAGGATGCAGCTGACACGGACTAGATTAGCCCAAGGGTTTAAAAACAGTCCAACTATTTTTGGAAATCAGTTAGCAAAGGAACTTGAAATCTGGAAACAGGATAAATCAAGACCTGGGCATTTACTCCTACAGTATGTGGATGACATACCGATTGCTACAGAAGAAAGATTTACTTGTATACAGGTGACTATTGACCTCTTGAATTTCCTGGGACTAAATGGGTACAAGGTATCCAGGAAGAAAGCCCAAATAGCCTGCTAGACTGTGACATACCTGGGCTTTGAGATTTCAAAAGGACAACGACAATTAGGAAAAGATCGCAAAGAAGCTATTTGTGGTATACCTGAGCCGAGAAATATTCATGAACTCAGAGCATTTTTGGGAACGACTGGGTGGTGTCATCTTTGGATTATGAACTATGGGCTAATAGCTAAACCGCTGTATGAGGCCCAGAAGAACTCTCCCTTTGTATGGGGCCCACAACAGCAAAAGGCTTTTGTAGAGTTGAAACGTGACTTAGTGTCTGCACCTGCTTTGGGACTTTTGGATTTAACCAAAGATTTTCAGTTGTTTGTTCATGAAAGGCAACACCTTGCACTGGCAGTGTTAACTCAGAAGATAGGAAGCTGGAAATGACCGGTCGGTTATTTCTCTAAACAACTGGACAACAGTGAGTAAAGGGTGGCCAAACTGCCTTCGAGCAGTGACAGCAACAGGGATGCTCATACAAGAAGCTCGGAAATTGACTGTGGGAAGAACAATAACAGTCTATGTCCCACACATGGTGATAACTGTCCTAGAACAGAAGGGGGGACACTGGCTGTCTCCGAGCCAAATGATGAAGTACCAGGTAGTACTGACTGAACAAGATGATGTGATTTTAAAGACAACTAACCTGGTTAAATCCTGCAGTGTTTTCAAGTTCCATACAGGAAGAAGGACAACTGGAACATGACTGCTTGGCTGCCATCGAGTATGTTTACTCCAGTCGTGAAGACTTGAAGGATGTACCATTGGAGCGACCAGACTGGGAATTGTATCCTGATGGAAGCAGCTTTATGGAACAAGGAGTCCGATACGCCGGATATGCGGTAACAACAGAGACTACAGTTATAGAAGCAGGAGCACTGGCGAGTACCACATCAGCCCAGAAAGCGGAACTTATTGTCTTGATTCAAGCCCTAGAATTAAGTAAAGACAAGAAAGTAAATATCTGGACAGATTCAACATATGCCTTTGGGGTAATGCATGTCCATGGGGCTTTGTGGAAAGAAAGAGGGCTATTGTCCTCTCAAGGATCAAACATTAAGCATCAAAAGGAAACTATACGATTATTGCAAGCAGTTCAAAAGCCAGACCAAGTAGCAATCATGCACTGTAAGGCACACCAGACTGGGAATATAAAAATAATAGCTGGGAATAATTTAGCTGATAGAACAGCAAAAAAGGTAGCAAAGAAACAAGCATTGCAAATGGCACTAATTCCTTCTAAAACAGTAACCCTTCCTAGGGAAAAAGCGAGATATTCAGAGGAAGATGACAAATTGGGTCAGTTCTTAAATGCTAAGAAAAACTTAGCTGGATGGTGGATAACTCCTAATGGACAGGTAGTAATTCCACCTCTTTTGATGAGAGAGATAATTCAAATGAGACACCAAGAATGTCACTGGGGGGCGGAAGACTTAGTAACATCTTTACAAAAACAAGTAATATCAGTTACGATGTTGGGAATAGCTAAAATGGTAACTGCAAAGTGTGAACTATGTTTGAAAAATAATCCAATGATTAAGAAAAAGGTTCAAATGGGTAGAGTGAAATCTGGTACAGAACCTGGAAATTATTGGCAAGTAGATTTTTCAGAGCTGCCTAGACAAAATGGGTACCGGTACCTCCTGGTAGGGGTTGATACTTTTACAGGATGGCCAGAAGCCCTTCCCTGTCGCACCACACAAGCAAAAAGAGGTGGTGAAGTGGTTATTACAAGAAATAATTCCGAGATTTGGAGTTCCTATTGGAATTTCCTCTGACAGAGGTCCACACTTTGTTGCTGAAGTAGTCCAAAGTGTTAGCAAAGTATTGGGTATTAATTGGGATTTGCATGCGTCTTGGAGACCACAATCTAGTGGGAAAGTGGAAAGGATGAATCAAACTTTGAAACGACAAATAAGTAGAATTTGTCAAGAAACCAGTCTAAAGTGGCCTCAGGCACTTCCATTGCAATTATTATGAATCAGAGTACAGCCAAAGAGTGGAACCTCAGTCAGTCCTTATGAATTATTATATGGAAAACCATATGAGTCTCCAGAACCAAATCTAAACATACATGTAAAAGGAAAACAAGATGTGTATAACTATTTGCTTTCTCTAAGGAAAACTTTGGCTGCAATTCGGAGTGCAGTAATTTGGAATAGACCTTTATTCCAGGAAAATTCAGTGCATGATTTCCAACCAGGAGACTATGTCTATGTGAAGACCTGGACCTCCGAACCTTTGCAGGAGCGCTGGAGAGGACCTTTCCAGATACTGTTAACCACTTTTACAGCTATCAAGATAGCAGAATCAGATGCTTGGATACATTATACTCGAGTGAAGAAAGCACCTACTCCATGGAAGATTGTCAATCGTGACCCAGAGACTTTAAAATTGACGCTGAAACATGTCTAATTTTTCTATTGGATTTTCTTTTGGTCGGTAGTGTTGGTGGGATCATGGGCTGGCTTGGTGGACAGGAACAAAAGACAAGTAGAAACAGAACAAGGGATTGAAATTCCCAAACAAATGGCTGAGGAAAATTTGATGGTAGGATTGACTAAAGAATTTGCCAATTTACAAAATGTCACGCAGATCACTGCTTGTTTGCCAGTACCGAGGGCAGTAGGTGAATCTGTTCCATGGGGAATTTTAACCATGAATCCGACCAATCTGGAATATAAAAATGAGACCACCTATTGTGAACAAAGGCCAGTAACTCAATGGTATGAACAAGTAAAGGTTATTAGAAAACAGTGGAAGTCGCCAGGTAAAGAAACAGATTGTAAAAACTACTGAATTATGATTTTATAACAGGATCGCGACCTAGTGCCATAGCTCGAGTTCTTTTTCCTGGGGGTCCAAATCCCCAGTTAGGATGGTGTTCATATGATGAACAACTTAAAACCAATGTGAGCAGAAGTATCATGAAATGGAAGTGTAACAAAACTGGCCAAGGTACCCAATTAGTAGAACAACGGGACTCTATATGGTCTATGTCCATATTTTCCCATTTTCAGTATATGGCAAGAACTTCTTGGTGTTTCACCTGGGATGGAAAAGTTTTTTCAGTATTACCCTGGGTCAATGATAGGTCAACTTCATCGGGAGAGAAGGAAAATAAAATAGCGCCATGGTGGAAATGTGAAAAAGTGTATGATTGCAGTAATGCAGACTTAGTAATCCAAAGAATTCCTCCGTTGGCCGCTGCTTTGAAGTATGGTTGTTTCTGTCGAGGTCTTAAGAATATTTTCAATTTAACCAGCACTTTTACAGTTAGAAAAGGAACTTTGTTTAGTTGCAGAAAAACTACTATTCGAAGTCCAGGACATTTAGTTTGGGCATTAAGTGATGGAACCTGGACTACACATTTACCATTACATGGTAAGGTGAAACAAATTACTTTAGGCATGTCAACATTGTGTCCAGTTTGGAAGAAATCACCATTTAGAGGATCCTTAGAGAATTTAGAATTGAAACAAATGAAGAGATCTGAGATAAATGATGATATTTGGAATGAACCATCTACAGGAGTGGAAATTGGTTGGGCACTTGAATCACTTTTAAATCCTATAGCTTCATGTAGAAACAGAGCATGGCTCTATCAGTTAACTGGTCAAGTGGAAAAATTAGCAAACGTTACCAAAAAGGGGTTTAAGGAATTGAATATACAATTACAGGCGACCTCCAGAATGACTTTACAAAATAGAATGGCATTAGATATGCTCCTACCTAAAGAAAATGGAGTATGTGGATATCTCAAGGATAAGCTGGACCACTGTTGTATCCACATTCCAAATGTCACACAAGATCTGGAACATGATTTGGATTTATTAGATAAAATTGAAAAAGAAACAGAATCAATTCAAGAAGATATGTCGGAAGACTGGTTAGGGAAAATTTTTAACAAACTGGGATGGAATTTGAGCTCTTGGATACAATCCATAATCAAGACTTTGTTTCTGTTACTAATTGTCTTTCTGATGATCATGCTAGTATATGCATGTTTGAAGAAACAGTTTACCAACAGAATTTCAGTCAATCGTATGAGAGAAGTACCAACTATTCCATCAAGACATAGTCCACCACCAAAATATGTAGAAACAAATGATATGTCAATAATGTGAAAGTATTGAAAAATGATTTTCAACACTTTCAAAGGGGGGAAATGTTATCGATTTGCTAAGAAGTTAAGATTGATTGACTTTATTTGATTGATTATTTGATTTTATTGAATCATTTTATCAAATAGAAATACAGAAGGATAAGACATATATTTTAATGAAACTTATAGTTGCACAGAAAAAGCTGCTATGAGATCCTCTGTATACTCTCATACCAAGGCCAGAAGAATGGGCTAGAATCACTGTTAAAACTTAGGTAATAACTTCAGGGTTTGAAAGGTTTCTTTGTATTTGACCAGTCTTCTGTATGTAGAAAGTGTATTGAAATGTCAGAATATGAGATGAATGGAAACTGGGGAGAGTCAACTGGAACAGCTTGTGGTTACCTGCCAAGAAACCATGAACTTCAGTAAAAGCTAATTCCGGCAGGGGGAGAACACGACCACCGACTCATATGCCACCTACCCAAATCGTACCCCAGACCCATTTCAGGACTTTTCTAAGCTCTACTGCGCAGAATCGGATATAGGAGGAGAATATGTTAATGATTTACGGGAAATATCATGGTTATGCATGAATACTTAATGAATATGTATGAATAAGTTCTATATATGGTGTCTAATTTTCAGACCTGGTGTGCGTTGATCGTGAGAGGACTCGCTCACGCACCCGGCCGTCAATAAAGAAGTGTCTGCTTAGCTACACCACATTGTTCTTCATTCCGAGATTTCGGTAACAAACTCACCCCAATACTTGCACAGGGTCTTTGACTCCCAACAGTCTGCTTCAGATCTTACAAACATTCATGCAAGTTTTTATCTTACAACGTGTTTCATTCTGGTTCCTACCACAGAAGGAACCACAACCTGAGCTCCTTTTTTTTCCTTTCTTTTTAAATTTTTTTAAACACACAAAAATTTCAACAAGAACATCTTTCTAGTTTAGGTCTCAGATTTTCCCTATCCTTTTCTAGAGCCATAATCAAAGGATCAGGTGATGTTAATCCCGCACTCCTTCTGTCACACCAACATATCTGCACACATTTCATCCCACTTTTGTTCTCTACGAAGAAACAGCATAGGCTGTAAAATTGTGTTGTAATGTAAGACATCCTCCGAATGGCCATCTTTCACCGTCACCTAATGCACACAAAGGCCACCAATTCTGACAATTTTTTTAAAATGTCTTCTTATTGAAATTTCTACTGGAAATTCCACCAAATTCTTTCCAATGCTTCAAAATACATCCCAGGGGTGTGGTGTATTTTTGGGTTTTTTTTTTTTGTTTGTTTATTTGTGGGTTTTTTGTTTGTTAGTTTTTTTTTCTTCTTGGTGTTTTTTTGCGAGGAGATAGTTATCTTAGACACTTGCCACCCTTTGCTCGAGTATACAGACAGCACCTGCGACACTAAGGGCAGAGGCTAGTTCGTGCTTTTTCCAAATGATGTTAGTGTGAATGTTTTGTCCACAGTCTCCCGCTCTAATTTCTGATTATGCATTCCAACACTTCATAAATTGATTTTTCAATCGCTCCGTCCGTCTCTGGCCGGCCCCTCGTGGGGAACACGGACACGCAGCTCGGGGCTCCCCACTCGCTTCGCAGTTACACCGCGTCTCTCACAGCCCCCGCGCTGTGCGGGCAGCCCTCAGTCACACGGGCAGTGTGTTACACCGTACCGTGCACCCAGATACAGCTCTAGGAACGCTGACAGTTCGCGTTATCACACAGAGTTCGTATTTCAATGGACAACTGCCAAAAAACAAATCCTATTCTTTTTCTGGCTCTAAGCAGCATGTTCAGTTTTCAGCTATTCACCTAGAATTTCCAGAATATATTCTTTTTCCTACTATTCATAACTCTAATTTTGAACATGTAACAAGACAACACAAACAAGACACAGAGCGCTATTTCAGTTGTTACTTTTGGGAAATTCCCCAGAATTAAGACACCCTAAAGGAAGTTTTTAGCTTCACGTATCTTAAGACAATCAAATATTCAAAACAAAGAATATAAATACCTTTCGTGTTCTGCAGAAGTCCTTGTCCACCTGTGTGAGAAGCCGAGGGGTAGGAGAGTGTCACCGACAGAAGATCCAGCCGGGGGCCCCGAGGGTCCCCAGGCCCCTGGATTCCAGCACCGGCGGAGAGTTCTCCTGCCAGGCTCGCCAGATTGATGCCAAAACGGCACAGAGTAACTGCTCAGAGACCAATTTTGTCTTTAAGCAGCAAAGGTATTTATTTCGTGCAACGCTGGGGAGCTAGCTGATTCGCAGCGGACAAACTAGCTCCAGAGTTTTCAGTGAACAGTCAGGTAACTTACACAGTCTTCCTGAGAGGTCACACAACATCCTTACATACATAGTCATTTGATTTTGACACCTAATCATTCCATTCACAATAGGTGGGATCTAGGTGGAGTAGACCTTTCAATTTACTTTGTTCAAAGATTTCCTGACTTGATGGTCTCCTTATGTCCTTCAGGTGCCCGCCTATCTCTTCTGATTTATTCCGAGTACATTCCTTTCTCAACACAAAACAGATATCACCCCGAGCATTGTACCAAACTAATCTTTTTGTTTTTTTTTTTTTAAGACCTTGTTCTGTTTCACCCCCAAAGACTTCTCCAAAATGAAGGGAAAATACGTACACCTCCTTTTGAAGCAGTTCACTTGTACAGTGCCTGCTTTTCTTAATATGCTTATCGCAAAGATGAAAATATCCACCCTTGTACAGTTAGATCGGCCAAAGTTATTGCTCTTTTTGGTGCTCAGTGAGACATGCAGGATTAATTACCACCACTGCCACCCTGAAATCCCTATGCTGCCAGCACAGAAATGCTGGAGAAAAATTTACTTAAGTAATTCCATTCAACTAACTGTTGAAAACAAAATGATGAATTGATATCTCTACTCGGCTTTCTCTTGCAGTAGAGAATATTCATATTTAGTATATTTCCTTCCTATAGCCAGCACTATGAAACTGATATGGGAAAATATTAACTTCTAATGAATTTGTTTTGTTTGTTTTGTTGTATTTGTGGTCTGGTTTCGCAGCAGACAATACACTCAGATCCAAACAGCAGTAGACTGAATATGGTAAGATTTTATGAAAAATCTGAGGAAGCTTGCATTGTTTTTAGAAATTGGCACGTTGCTTGGACACATGCCAAAATGTATAATCTAAATATTTACTATCGGGGTTCTAACTAAGGATGTGCTTAACTGTTTTGAAGTAGGACCTTAACTGGTGAATTAGTACCTGTGAAATGGTGAGAGATTAACAAAGCCGTCTCTGTTATTCCGGGGTTTGCCATTCTACCAGAACTTTACACCCTCTGACACATCCAAAAGAAAGCCTAAATGTAGTGAGATTTTCAGAAAAAGAAACAAGGCTGCTGAGTGTGTTGGAGGCTGCTGATAGCTTAGTTTGAAAGTAGTGAAAGGTATAGGTAAATTATTCCATAGGAATTTGCCTGGCTCGATTTGCATCTGAATGATCATTGAAAGCTTCTGGGAAAGCTCCTTTAGCCCTAAAACACTAACACACTCAAGTTTTCCAGGCAGGTATTAACTGGCTGAAGAAATGCAGCAGCAGCACAGAACAAAAATTAAGCAAGCGAGCAAACAAACAAGACAAATGCAACCCCCAAAAAGAACAATTTGAGCACTTTTATTATTAAGTCACCTCAAAAAAGATTTGTCTCATTAAATACTACATCACATTCAATTTTGTATCAAGAGTTATAGAACAGAGTGACAGTCTAGTGTAAAAGAAAAAAGCAAATGATTCAGTGTGTTTTGAAAAGTTATCATTCATTATCTGCTTTACAAAAAAAATATCATTTCAGGAATATTGAAATATATGCTTTTAAGTAATTACTTAAATGCAGATGCAGTCACCATTTGAGCAAAAAAGGAAGGACCCACCAAGAAAACACCTTATCTTTTTTTCTCCTTTTTTTTCTTCTAATTATGCAAATGCATGTGACAAATCAATCAGGGACAGCTGGAGGAGAAATACTTTGTAGTTCACCTTGGAGGATCTTTACCTCAATTCACCTTATGTTCTGAAAATCCTACACAAAACTGCATCTTGATGGACAACACAGTTGCTTGCACAGGTACTGAGGCCTGTGGGTAGAGAGGGCAGTAGAAGATTTTAAAACATCCAGCTAGTTAGGTGAAAGGTACCAACGGACTAATTTCCAACAGTGCTGTAGAACCACAACAGCATATCATTAATCAGAATTTACAGTGAGAAATCATAAGCTGCTGCCAGCATTTAACTAGTTTTCAGCAGTGAAAACAAGGTTTGAACTAGCAATTTGTCTTTTTTGCCTTTTCAGGTTTCACAAAAAAAATGTCTCTTGCTGTTTAACATTAAATAATGCAGCAGGGAAGTGGAATCGTTTATCATGTTCATTCCACTTAGAGCGATTTATAACCTGAGGTGAAAATTAAATATAAATGTTCTATATTTAGCTTGTACTGATACTGCTTTTACTCTTTGCACAAACTAATTCTTGCTCCCAATAGGTTGAATTCACTTCTATTTTCCACCTTACTGACTTCTTAAAATACTCATCTTGATTGCTAACCAGTGGAGATTCTTTTTTGTTTGGATGAGACTGAAAGTGTGCCCATACAAATGTACTATGATTCAGGAGGAACAGCCTGTTAATTCATTTCCCAAATGCATATTTCAATGTTCCCTTCACAACAAAACTGAACTTGCCAGATATGTCTTGCCAGAATACTTAAGTAATTCAACTATTTTATCATTAAACTGTATTTGCATTCTGTTACCAGATGTCACTGTTCTTACAATACCATGAAGAATGGAGATGGGTGTTTTGCTGTACACATGTGAGCAGCACCAGAAATTGCAACGACACTAGTCACAGGCTTAGAAGCTGTCCATGTGCTAAAGTCTGGTTATATGATGGGCTGCAGCTGAATGGATTCTCTTGGACTCTTACACTACTACCATGTTAAGTACATACGGAAATCATGCAGATGGACATCTTTGACTTCTTTCCGTCATAGCTGAATGCCATACTGCAACGTTTAAACTGAAAGGGTTTTCTTTCTTTGGATAGTAACCATCTCAGAAAGGCTTGTCCTATATTAGTTACTTCATGTCCCATTTCAGTTTTCACCCATCAGTCAATCCAGGCTTCAATACTTCAGCCAGTCTTTGTCAGAAATGAGGCTGAGACCTGATATTGGATAGATTACCCCACAAGTTGGATGAAGGAAGAAAGTGAAGAATAATCTATCTTTCACGGGCAGTGTTGGATTTGTAACCAATTGTTTTCGCTCTAGATGTACTAAGACAGTGGTGAATTAGGGTATCTAATCACGTTCCCCGAGTACCCTCACATCTGTTTTGCCATATTTTCTCTCTGGGTTTGGTGTGAGTTTTCTCATGACACAGCCTCTGGGTGTGGAACTATAGAATAATTCAGGTTGGAAGGACCATGCAGGACTTTAAACCAGTGCTGGCTGGCTTTTGGCCTCTTTACTTACTAAAAAGAAAACAAAGACTTTAATAAAAAAGATTTTTTCTGTTAAAATCCTGCTTAACAGAAAAACATTTGAACAGGGTTACATGCAGCTTGCTAGGCCTCACCCTTCACACTTCTTAAGACACTGGTCCTCTTGAGCCATCCAGAGCAACGTGTGCCTGTAAAAGACACAGCGATAGCAATAGCATTCCTGGCCCATTTGATTAACTACAGTGTAAATGAGAGCATTTCCAAAGACTACAGTGGGCTTTGTCAAGGGCCTGACTAAACGATGGAGTTTCCTCATCAGTTCTACCTATACCTTAAACCTGCAGATTCTTTTCTTGAGTGTACTTTATAGTCAGGAAGTATAAAATCACTGGCATCAACAATCATCCATTTTTAAAGTCGTTTTGTGCACTTTTTCTCAAACTGAAGAAATTCTTCTAATGGCCATCTGTTTTCCCATTGTCTCAACGCTAGTACAGCACTCATCACATGGTACTGTGCGCCTTCATGAAAAGAGCTTACGCCAGGGAGAAAGGTGTTTATTTACATTGTACATGAGAGCGTATTCATAGTGGCGGTAGTCTTTGCCTGACATAATTTCATTGTGAAAGAAGTGAAATACTTCAAAGCCACTGAAGAATAGAACAGTTGGAGAAGGTAATAATAAGCTGCTGGTAACCCCTGCTGATATCACGGTTATCAGAGCTCAGAAGAGAAGAGCCCTTGAAAAATAATAATGTCAGAGACTGGGTCCGTGAGACCCACCATCGCCACATCAGCATTGCTATGGCAGGAAACTCACGCCATCACCACAGCAAATGATTGATTTATCTATACGTTGTTAAGGCAGGAAGGTAACACCACTGCCACAGCAGAGATTTATGTCTGCATTGTTAAAGGAGCAAACCGACTGACACCATGGAGCAATGGGGGAGGCTGATCCTGCAAAACTCAACCAAACCCCTGTGCATGTGCCCAGCCCTGGGGTCAGGGGGAACAAGGTGCCTGGGGGCCTCTGAGGACCACCTGATGGTGTTAGGCACGCACACCATTGTCGGGTGGAAGGTGTGGTTAAGCAGAACAGCTTGTAACAACCTTCTAAAAGAAGAGAACCAACCAACATCAGATAGAACGTTCCCTCACCGAATCTGGAAATGAATCGGGCTGTCGGGACACCGCAGCTCCAGGGTGGCAGCTATTGCTGTGAACTCTTTCCTTTTTTCCTTTGTCTCTTTATCTCTGGCTCTCCCTCCCTTTGCATCCACACATTTCTTGTTGGGCAAATGAAGTTGCTTGGCTCTTGACTCCGTTTTGAGTCTTCGTGCTGTTCCCGAGAATACAAACTGAACCACGCTCCGGTCTCGGACCGGCACGTGACAGCCCTGTAGCTCAGATCATTGTGGAAATAGTAGGTTGCGGGAACAACAACCTAAATGAAAGGTTTTCGTTGCCCCCTTAGACTTACTTCAGTGAGGACATTATACCGGTCATGCAAAGAGATACGAAATTCATAATTGAACACAATGTAACTGAAATATGATTTCTATATGTTTGCACTTGTGCTTTATTTATCAAGAAGACGTTTATAAGCAAGGCAAGTGGTACACAGAGCAGAGCTAGAATGAGTAAGCAAGAATGCCAGCTTCTCTTTTGGAACAAGTGTTTACTATTGAAAGAAGAGTCAGCACCCTAGCTTTGGCTTAAGGTGCAAAAGTGGAATGTAGCATGCTAGTTTAGGTGACTGGGTTGCCTTCCTAATAAACAATTTTTCTCTTATTCTCCCCGTTTGTAGAATCATTTCTGTTCATTAGATTTCTTACTCTTT
The DNA here is from genome assembly GCF_017639655.2 of Falco naumanni. Classification (NCBI taxonomy): domain Eukaryota; kingdom Metazoa; phylum Chordata; class Aves; order Falconiformes; family Falconidae; genus Falco; species Falco naumanni. Next base: position 8,930,105 of record NC_054080.1, read on the forward strand.
TTTGTTTGTTTGTTTCAATTTAGAACATAATCAGTAGCAATGTAATAAATAGAGAATGTCCAAAGAAAAAAAAAGTTCTTTGTCCTAATTGGCTTGTTGCTTTTCTTGATAGACTGCTCATTGGAGAATGACTTGGTCAAGGGAGCGGTGGGCTAGCCCGCCAAGTCAGCATCAAGTTTCCTCAGCTTCCCCTTAACTTTGCCTGATCAGACCTGAGCTGAATACTAGGTCACAAGCCATTCCCTGCCTGTTCTGAGCCGTAAGAGCTAGCCATGTTTAGGAAAGGAGGCAACAAGAAATGGAGACCAACAGAGTTAGAAAGAGACTGTAGACAGGTAATGCCACTCTTTCTTTTGAAGACGTTTTTATTTCCTTTGCATTTGCACAGCACATTTCCAGAGTCCACGTTTGCTAAGCTGTCAGCTTTAGAAGGTGTTAGGCGAAGCCATACTTTCCCAAAAACGGCTGTTTGGAAGTGTGAACCTTCTGGGAGCAGCGAGTGAAGAAAGTGACATCCCACGCAAACGATGCGACTAAAACTCCTCCCGCATGAACGCTGCGTGTACTCTGCCACGGCCAGCTGATGTGAACCTAAAATACACAAAAAATAAGCTATCTTTTTGCAGCCTAGAAGACACTAACAAGATGTGCCTGTGCCAAGGGGACACAGGCTGCACAAGAGACTTGTGCGGGCTCCTTTTTTTGCCACCGCCCCCCTCCCGTGCCGGGGAAGGGCAGCGTCGGGCAGACGCCCCCCGCCCCGCCCTGCGGCAGCCACGCCGGTGCCGCTCTCCCCTCGCACCGCCTGCGCTGGGGGCCGCAGACTCGCCCCGGCGGCACGGACGGCACGGGGCCGGCGGGTGGGCTCGCCGGAGCCGCCCGCTCCGCCCCGCGGGGTCTCGCCGTGCCCGGGACGGCTCCACGCCGCCCGCGGCCACGAGGCACTGCGCTCCCCGGCGCCGCTCCGCCGCCGACCCGCAGCAGCGGCCGGGACAGCGGCCGGCCCCGCCCGCCGGCTCGCCGCGCCCGGCTCGGGCAGGCCCGCCCGCCCCGCCGGGGCTCGCCGGCCGGAAGGTCCCGCCGCCGCGGGCGAAAGCCGCTCGGCAGCCGCGGGTGAGGCCGCCTGGGCGGGGCGGCGCAGGTGCCCGTGCCGAGGGCGGCCGAGCGGCGAGCGGGGCCGGGCGCGCAGCGGAGCGCGGGCTGCTCTCGGGCCGGGCCGGCTCTGCGGCGGCAGCGCCCCGTTCCTCCGCCCGGCGCCGGCCTCCCCCCGCCGGGTGAAGGAGCGGCGGCCGAGCGGGGTGGGCCCGGCGCCAGGCATGTCGAGGAGCGCCGGCGCGGAGGGCGGGCGGCCCGGCAGGTCCCTGCCGCCCCGCGGGGCCGGGGCCGGCTCCCCGCTCGCCCGGGACGCGGAGCCGGGGGCTGCGCCCCCCTGCCGCCGCCGCCGCCCCCCCTGCGGCCTCCGTTCGCTCCCGCACCCCCCTTCAAGCGCTGGGAGTGCTGCGGCCGTAGGCATGCAGCCGGCGGTGCCCCGCTCGGGGAGGAGGCCCCTGACAGGCCGCTCACGCACCCCTGGGCTGCGGGGCCCCCTCCGTCTGTCCCCACGGCAACACTGCACAGCAGGGTCCAGGGCTCCGGGACCCCCTCCGTCTGTCCCCACGGCAACACTGCACAGCAGGGTCCAGGGCTCCGGGATGCTCCTTGTGGCGAGGCAGAGTTCGGGATGGCCCCGCAGCACTGGGCCTGTGTGGGGTCGCCCGGGGCTGCCAGCTGAGACCCCCCGGGTACGCCCACGGTGGGGTGTGGGGTGTGGGGTGAAAGGGAAAAGGCACCAGCAGAAAGGGGAGAAATGAGCACACGGAGGCTGTGCCAGGGAAACACATTTATTTCCTGTTCCTTGAATGAGGAGGGGCTGGAACCCCGTTAGTGCCACTGTGGCCATGGTCTCTTGCAGGGCTGGGGAGGGTCCTGGGGGCTGGCGACCCGGCTCTCTGAGGGGTGCTGGGCCACCCCAGGCGAGTGGTCCCTGTCGCGGTCGGGAGCAGAGGAAGGCCTGTGGCGGCTGCCCCGGGGAGAAGGAGCAGCCACCACCTGTGCCTGCCCCGGCTCCTCCTGGGGCTGCTCCTGCTCTGCAGGGACGGGCACAGATAGGGCACGGCTGGGGCCCGCATGGAGGGTGGCCTCCGACGTGCCGGCTTCCTCCTCCTCGGGGGAGCGTGCAGGGCTGCTGCAGGAGGCCACGCTGGAGTTGGGAGTCCACTCCTGGCAGGTGGCTTGAGCTGGAAGTGGAGGAGCTTTTTGTGGAGGACCTGGTGGGGCTGGAGCTGGCCACAGCACTGGCGTCCTCATCCTCCACGGTATGGGACTGCAGCAGCCTTTGGGCCACCTCGCTGCATCGCTGCACAATGACATTCTGCGGTCCAGAAGAACTACACCCACCGCCCTCCCTTCATCCACTAGGGGGGCGACCTCATATTGGAGGGACACCTGATGAGTTAGGCGAGACCTTCCCTTTGCAAACCCCTGTTGACTGTGCCTGATCGCAGCATGACAGAAAATCTCAAGGTGGAAGGGAGCCGTAAGGATCGTGGAGTCCCACTCCCTGCTCCTTGCAGGACTACCTGAAGCTAAACCATGTAGCTAAGAGCGTCATCCAGGCAGGTTCTGAATGTCTCCAGAGAAGGAGACCCAATCAGCCCTCTGGGCAGCCTGCGCCAGGGCTCTGTCACCCTCAACGCAAAGACTTTTTCCTCACATTCAGATGGAACTCCCTGCGTTTCACTTTGTGCCCGTTGTCCCTTGTCCTTGGGGGGAATGGCTCAGAGCTGTGCCAGCAGAGGTTCACAGTTGATGGAGGGGACGCCACGGGGTGAGGGGGGCTGTTTTCCGCCAGGCGGTCGGAAGCTCCACCTGCCTGGCTGCCGGCATCTTGTGACTCGTGGCGGGCTTGGATGACACACTGTATGTAGTCGTCTTCTGCCTGCACAGAAAACTTGACAATCTTAATCAGTCTTCTGCAAAGGGGACACGACGTGTTCCTCTTTCCCCAGCGCACGATGCAGCCCAGGCAGAACCGGTGGTTACAGGACACCACATAAGCGACCTCCTTTTCAGCCTCCTGGCAGGAAGCTTCTCTGCCAGGAGGGTGGTCAAACTCCGCAAGAGGCTTCCCAGAGAGGTGGTCGATGCCCCAAGCCTGTCAGTGTCCAAGAGGCGTTTCGACAGTGCCCTGAACAACACGCTTTAACTTTAGGTCAGGCCTGAAGGGGTCAGGCAGTTGGACAAACTGTAGAGCAGAAGTGTTGGTAGCTGGGCAGAGGGAGAGGCTGGGTGCAGGCTGAGGGCATCAGACATGCAATGAAAGCCGCTTCCCCTCCTGCCCGCTCTGCCCTCGGCATCTGCTGTGCTGTAGTTGCAGCAGGATTGCCTGTGGGAGGAGATGGTGCCCACATGGCCCTGGGACTCTGGGGGACACATGGTGGAGCTTCCCGCCAGGCGGGTGCCATCCACTGTGGGGCACGGACAGCAGGAACAGAGAGCAGAAGAGGGAGGAAGAAGCACAGAGGGCCTGTGTCAGGGAAAGAGGAATTTATATCCTTGCCCTTGAACATGGAGGTGCTGAGGCGCTTCTAGCGCCACCGGCGGGGCCGCCTCTTGCAGGGCTGGGGAGAGTCCTGGGCGTCAGTGTCCCTCCTCTTTGGGGGGCGCCGGGGTCCCCTGGGCAAGTGGTCCTCCCTGTCCCGGACAGGATCCGAGGGGCTGCGGCGGCTGCCCTGGGCAGAGGGACCAGCCACCAGCTGTGCCTGCCGCGGCTCCTCCTGGGGCTGCTCCTGCTCTGCAGGGACGGGCGCAGATGGTGGGCGGCCGGGACACTTGCAGAGGGCGGCTTCCAATATGTCAGCTTCCTCGTCCATGTGGGAGCCTGCAGGGCTGCTGGAGGAAGCCAGGCTGGAGTCGGGAGTCAACTCCTGGCATGTGCTGTAGCTGGTTGTGGAGGAGCTGGATGTGGAGGAAATGGAGCTGGTGGAGCTGGAGCTGGTGGAGCTGGAGCCGGCCACAGCGCTGTCATCCTCATCCCCCACAGCAAGGGGCTGCAGCAGCCTCTGGGCCTCCTCGCTGCACTGCTCCACAATGACATTGATGATGCCGTCGACCAGCTGTGCCGTATATTCCTCAAGGGAGTCCTGCAGTGTCTGGACCATGACCTCCCAGTCGGGACCACAGGCGCAGAGGCAGTGCAGGACGGTGCTCTCTGCTCTCTTTGCCAGCCACCACTGGGCCCCAAATATTGCTGCCAGCTCGTGGCGCAGCCAGGGCAGCACGGGATCCAGGAGGTGCTCTTGCCTTTGGAAAAGTAGTGCCCAGACGCTGGGCAGGAGGCCACCCACGGCCTCTGTCCCTACAGCTCCCTGCTCAGCTGGGGACACCATCTCCTGTGGAGAGAACGGAGGGGCCACCAAGGGGCTGTAGGGCCTGCTTTCAGCCAGGAGGTCAGCAGCTCTAGCAGCCTGGCTGCTGGCGTCTTGCAACTCGTCTGTTTCTAGCAAGGTGTACAGTAGGAAGTCATCTTCTGCCCGCACAGAAAACTTGATAGTCTCCATCAGTCTTCTGCAAAGTGGGCAGAAATGACTCCTCTCTCCCCAGCGCATGATGCAGCCAAAGCAGAACTGGTGGTTACAGGGTATAGCATAAGCAATCCCATCTTGAGCACTGTGGCAGATGGGGCAGCTCTGCTCTGTCTGTGTAGCCACATTTGCTGGCTGCGGCAGGTTGGGGAGAGCTGAGGATGAGCAGCAGCTCCCCATCACTGGCGTCACAAACTGCAAAATGCAGAGAGGCCGTGGTCACTCACTGCCTCGTGGAAGGGAGGGGAGGAAGGAATTTCCAGGCCCCTCGAGGAGGTCATCCTCCCAGCTCCCCAAGCCCATCACCTGCCCCACGGCTACCCTGGGGGACGGTTCCCCGCGGCGATCCCCTGCGCTGCTGCAAGCACAGCCCGCGGTGCCCGGCTGCCTGACCCAGGCAGGGCCGGGGAAACACGGGCGATGGCTCTGGGATGGACACCGAGAGCTGCCGGCGGCAGCCCCCGAAGCACCACCCAGCAGCAGGAGAAGCCTCACTCCTCCTTCAGACCTCGCAGGCACGCTCGGCAGGAGGCCAGGCACGAGCCAGACTGGCCCAGGCTCTGCCGGTGCCCGAAAATAAGTGAGGATGTGAGGGATGTGAGGGATGTGAGGTCACAGCCCATGGCTGGCTGATGTCACCATGGGTGATGTGACAGCGGGCCTTCCGCCCCCACAGGCACACAGCATCAGGAGAGAAAATGCCGTTTTTTGTTTCCATCTTCTACCTTCCTGTGTTGCTCCAGCTTGGACCCCTGTGACCTGCACCCCTGGCCGTGTGTCTCGTCCCCGCTCGTGATGCCTCACACTGGTCTCCTGCGAGAGGGAGCCTGGTGGGACCAGTCAGCGTGGCCTGCCCGCAGCTGGGTGACGCCTCCCGCAGCTGGCTGCCTTTCCCTGCGCAGTGCCAGGATCTGCAGGGAGGAGCTGGGCGCTCGGTGGGCAGCCCTGGGCCAAAGTCTCCCAGCCTGCTGGGTTGTGCCCCGACCCACAGGGAGAAGCCTAAAGGGGCACTTTGCTCCAGCCCCATCCACTCCCGCTGGCACTCGCCCACAGTGCCGGGTCCCTCTCTGCTTCCCACGTTTGCCACCCTCCTGGTAGCCCCCCCCAGGCAGGTGCCACCCACGGTGGGGCACAGGAATCAGGGACATGCACCAGAAGAGGGAGGAAGAAGCACAGAGGGCCTGTGTCAGGGAAAGAGGAATTTATATCCTTGTCCTTGAACATGGAGGTGCTGAGGCGCTTCTAGCGCCACCGGCGGGGCCGCCTCTTGCAGGGCTGGGGAGAGTCCTGGGCGTCAGTGTCCCTCCTCTTTGGGGGGCGCCGGGGTCCCCTGGGCAAGTGGTCCTCCCTGTCCCGGACAGGATCCGAGGGGCTGCGGCGGCTGCCCTGGGCAGAGGGACCAGCCACCAGCTGTGCCTGCCGCGGCTCCTCCTGGGGCTGCTCCTGCTCTGCAGGGACGGGCGCAGATGGTGGGCGGCCGGGACACTTGCAGAGGGTGGCGTCCAATATGTCAGCTTCCTCGTCCATGTGGGAGCCTGCAGGGCTGCTGGAGGAAGCCAGGCTGGAGTCGGGAGTCAACTCCTGGCATGTGCTGTAGCTGGTTGTGGAGGAGCTGGATGTGGAGGAAATGGAGCTGGTGGAGCTGGAGCTGGTGGAGCTGGAGCCGGCCACAGCGCTGTCATCCTCATCCCCCACAGCAAGGGGCTGCAGCAGCCTCTGGGCCTCCTCGCTGCACTGCTCCACAATGACATTGATGATGCCGTCGACCAGCTGTGCCGTATATTCCTCAAGGGAGTCCTGCAGTGTCTGGACCATGACCTCCCAGTCGGGACCACAGGCGCAGAGGCAGTGCAGGACGGTGCTCTCTGCTCTCTTTGCCAGCCACCACTGGGCCCCAAATATTGCTGCCAGCTCGTGGCGCAGCCAGGGCAGCACGGGATCCAGGAGGTGCTCTTGCCTTTGGAAAAGTAGTGCCCAGACGCTGGGCAGGAGGCCACCCACGGCCTCTGTCCCTACAGCTCCCTGCTCAGCTGGGGACACCATCTCCTGTGGAGAGAACGGAGGGGCCACCAAGGGGCTGTAGGGCCTGCTTTCAGCCAGGAGGTCAGCAGCTCTAGCAGCCTGGCTGCTGGCGTCTTGCAACTCGTCTGTTTCTAGCAAGGTGTACAGTAGGAAGTCATCTTCTGCCCGCACAGAAAACTTGATAGTCTCCATCAGTCTTCTGCAAAGTGGGCAGAAATGACTCCTCTCTCCCCAGCGCATGATGCAGCCAAAGCAGAACTGGTGGTTACAGGGTATAGCATAAGCAATCCCATCTTGAGCACTGTGGCAGATGGGGCAGCTCTGCTCTGTCTGTGTAGCCACATTTGCTGGCTGCGGCAGGTTGGGGAGAGCTGAGGATGAGCAGCAGCTCCCCATCACTGGCGTCACAAACTGCAAAATGCAGAGAGGCCGTGGTCACTCACTGCCTCGTGGAAGGGAGGGGAGGAAGGAATTTCCAGGCCCCTCGAGGAGGTCATCCTCCCAGCTCCCCAAGCCCATCACCTGCCCCACGGCTACCCTGGGGGACGGTTCCCCGCGGCGATCCCCTGCGCTGCTGCAAGCACAGCCCGCGGTGCCCGGCTGCCTGACCCAGGCAGGGCCGGGGAAACACGGGCGATGGCTCTGGGATGGACACCGAGAGCTGCCGGCGGCAGCCCCCGAAGCACCACCCAGCAGCAGGAGAAGCCTCACTCCTCCTTCAGACCTCGCAGGCACGCTCGGCAGGAGGCCAGGCACGAGCCAGACTGGCCCAGGCTCTGCCGGTGCCCGAAAATAAGTGAGGATGTGAGGGATGTGAGGGATGTGAGGTCACAGCCCATGGCTGGCTGATGTCACCATGGGTGATGTGACAGCGGGCCTTCCGCCCCCACAGGCACACAGCATCAGGAGAGAAAATGCCGTTTTTTGTTTCCATCTTCTACCTTCCTGTGTTGCTCCAGCTTGGACCCCTGTGACCTGCACCCCTGGCCGTGTGTCTCGTCCCCGCTCGTGATGCCTCACACTGGTCTCCTGCGAGAGGGAGCCTGGTGGGACCAGTCAGCGTGGCCTGCCCGCAGCTGGGTGACGCCTCCCGCAGCTGGCTGCCTTTCCCTGCGCAGTGCCAGGATCTGCAGGGAGGAGCTGGGCGCTCGGTGGGCAGCCCTGGGCCAAAGTCTCCCAGCCTGCTGGGTTGTGCCCCGACCCACAGGGAGAAGCCTAAAGGGGCACTTTGCTCCAGCCCCATCCACTCCCGCTGGCACTCGCCCACAGTGCCGGGTCCCTCTCTGCTTCCCACGTTTGCCACCCTCCTGGTAGCCCCCCCCAGGCAGGTGCCACCCACGGTGGGGCACAGGAATCAGGGACATGCACCAGAAGAGGGAGGAAGAAGCACAGAGGGCCTGTGTCAGGGAAAGAGGAATTTATATCCTTGCCCTTGAACATGGAGGTGCTGAGGCGCTTCTAGCGCCACCGGCGGGGCCGCCTCTTGCAGGGCTGGGGAGAGTCCTGGGCGTCAGTGTCCCTCCTCTTTGGGGGGCGCCGGGGTCCCCTGGGCAAGTGGTCCTCCCTGTCCCGGACAGGATCCGAGGGGCTGCGGCGGCTGCCCTGGGCAGAGGGACCAGCCACCAGCTGTGCCTGCCGCGGCTCCTCCTGGGGCTGCTCCTGCTCTGCAGGGACGGGCGCAGATGGTGGGCGGCCGGGACACTTGCAGAGGGTGGCGTCCAATATGTCAGCTTCCTCGTCCATGTGGGAGCCTGCAGGGCTGCTGGAGGAAGCCAGGCTGGAGTCGGGAGTCAACTCCTGGCATGTGCTGTAGCTGGTTGTGGAGGAGCTGGATGTGGAGGAAATGGAGCTGGTGGAGCTGGAGCTGGTGGAGCTGGAGCCGGCCACAGCGCTGTCATCCTCATCCCCCACAGCAAGGGGCTGCAGCAGCCTCTGGGCCTCCTCGCTGCACTGCTCCACAATGACATTGATGATGCCGTCGACCAGCTGTGCCGTATATTCCTCAAGGGAGTCCTGCAGTGTCTGGACCATGACCTCCCAGTCGGGACCACAGGCGCAGAGGCAGTGCAGGACGGTGCTCTCTGCTCTCTTTGCCAGCCACCACTGGGCCCCAAATATTGCTGCCAGCTCGTGGCGCAGCCAGGGCAGCACGGGATCCAGGAGGTGCTCTTGCCTTTGGAAAAGTAGTGCCCAGACGCTGGGCAGGAGGCCACCCACGGCCTCTGTCCCTACAGCTCCCTGCTCAGCTGGGGACAGCATCCCCTGTGGAGAGGACAGAGGGGACACCACGGGGACATGTGGGCTGTTTTGGGCCAGGTGCCTGCAGGAGCGGTCTGCAAACACTATATGCTATACAGTTTCTGTTTGCTGGCCTCCTGCTTCCTGGGGATACTTTCCCCAGTGCTTGCAGTTATTGGCATATTCCTGCTGCCACTGGACCTACTGGCATGCGAGTGTCTAATTACTGTTATCATGGAGAAATTATGGAATCTATTCTAGGGCCACCATTTAGTTCTGTTGTATCTCCTCGTTTTCCTTGTTAAGAAATGAAGCCTGTCACCATATAGTTGCTTCTTTCCACCATTACACTGTTCCCCTCAAAAGCTGTTTCTTTCAGTTTCTTGTGAGCTTGTGTCCTCTTGTGGACATTCCTCCCCAAGTTAATCTGATTCTGGCTCCTTAGCTTATTCTTCTCTGTCCTCCGTGGTGGTATGACCATCCTAGAAGTATAGTGTTTGGGTTTACAGCAGTGCTCTAAATATAGAAATAAATACACTCACGAGTGTATGCATTTTTATTCAGAATTATTGTTTTATGTAACTTAACGATCTCCTCTCTGTCTGGTTCTCCAGACCTCCTTAATGGTTCTATTTTCATCCCTTTCCCTTGATAAATTCATGTTACCATCCAAACCAATATTCCTTCACAAGTTATTACTCAATAACTCATCTACCTTTCATTTTCTTAGGTCTGGAAAGGATATTAAATTGCTAATTACTTTCTATTGTAGTATTGGAAAATATTTTCTCACAAATATCAATCTTTTCATGGAAACAGAGGGAAGTAATGACACAATTATAATCTCAACCTTATTTTTTTATTTCAAATCAGAATGATACCTATGTACAACTTTCAAGCATCTCATTTGCTCTGAGAAAACTTCATCATGTTGCTTTATTAAACTGCTGCTACACTTACCAGGATTATGTCCCCCAAATCATTCCAGCTGTTTGCACAAAGGACAAGGCATGTCCTCTAACAATGCTGGGATAACAAAGTTAACTCCCATAGGTCAACTGAAAGGACTGTTACTTCCCTTACTTCCCATCTTCCTCCTCTTCTTCCACTTGTAAATATTTACAGGACCTTTTATTTTCTTTTTTTCCCCTTGGATAAGGTATAAGACTGTGTAAGGCTGAGCAATAAACATGTGATTCACAGGAAACTTGTTCCTGGTTTTACTCACACTTCATTGCATCTCCCAAAGTAGTTAGCATAAGATTTGTACTCTGCTTAATGCAAACCATGACAAAAATGGAGTGTTTAGCTGGTCAGTTCCACCATTACCAGAAAGAGCTCCTCTATACTCGTTGATCTTTAAGGTACAAATCAGATTTTCAGGGCTGAAATGCAAACACCTATTGCAATGCAAATGAGCACCCACTCAAAAGCTGAGCAATCCTTGCAGGACTGTTAGGAACCTGTATCTTATTTTGTAATTGCATGTAGGATGTATGTATTTTCCTAACAACATTGTTTAATTGAATCTGTCAAATATGCTTTGCCTAGCAAATGAAGTGGGATTTAAATATAATTGTGTACACCATAAAGTGCTAGCTGGCATAGGAGGGTTATCTGCTTTAATTGGTGGCCTTTCTCACTGGGGCTTTGTTAAGCATGTTCTTGTCTCATTTGATGCATCCTGTGGCTACTCAGAGCTCAGGAGGGTGGTCCATTCTTCACAAGAGTCTTAGTATTTTCACTGCCCCAGTTATTAAACGGCAGTCTTTATGCTTCCTAACTTATGTACTGCTTAATCTGTTCTGTGCTCATATAAGTGCTCATTAGGGATCTCTACAGGCTGTGCAAAAGATTATTAGTCGTAATTGCTCTGGGAACCCATGTGCCAGCAAGTGCCCTAGGGTGTGACTTGCTCGACCTTTTAATTTAAAAGGAGAATGAGCAATAACATAAAGTAGCTACAAGATTGCACGTCTTTCTTTGCCTTCATGTATGTGGTTCTAGGTCCCGTGTGTAGGTGTTTAGTTACACATGTTGATGAAGACCAGGTTGTCTAGTTTGTTAGCTATGGGTTTATGTGGGCTGAGGGATTTTTTACTGTTTCGACCCCCACTACTGCATGGGGTTGGAGTCTAAAACAGTTCCTGTCACTGTCATGCACAAAACTTACTCCATATTCAAATAACATGCAAGCCATCAAGTAGACTGCATGAACGGGGACTGTAACTTCATCCTTGAACTCATGAAATACATAAACATACTGTGAAGAAGCTCAACAATGACAAAAGCAGATGCAGATTGTGAACAGAGAACAACATGAAGTTCTCATTCTTTAAAGCTACCTTTTCCTTCCCCTCATGTTATGTGCAGTTAATCCAGACTTACTTTTCCCCCCATTGTTCTACGAAGAATACTGAAAACAGTACATTCAAAAAAGCAACCAATTAAAATGCTATTGACTTTGAATGCAGGAAACATAAAGATGCCACATTCTTCAGAGATACTCATGCATTAATCTTTCTCCTCTGCTTTTACTGCTGCTTTGATCAAGAAGAAAAAATTTTTTGATATTTTATGGGCAGACCTTGGAAGAGTTCACTGCTTTAAGTTACTCATTCAGATATAGTATTCAGGTCAATTGGATGGCATATGCAAAATAAAATTTATGTTCCTTGATAGCCATTGGACTTGTCATTGTGTCCACACTGCCCTCTTTCCCCTCTCTACCTCTGTTTCACCATGAATAAAACAAAGTTGTTGTAGTCCTGTTCTACGGTACTTTCAAATTAATTGAAAACGTACACTGATTTTGTTATAGATATTGCATGTTTGCATACTGCCACAAAGATCCTATTTTCTCCTTTTTTTTTTTTCTTGTTTCCAACTTGTTTAGACTGATTCCTTTAGCTCTGGAAGTTGCCATGGTTTTAAGAATCTTTCTAACACTTTGGTCCATTTATGAAAATTAATTTTTAAAAACTGTGGCTATCTGCATGTCCTAGATAATAAATATACTTGTAGTTAAGTTCTGGCATTATCTTACCTGCAGGACAAAGTTTTCCCATGAATGTATATGGATCTATCTCATAAAATGATCTTTATGATTATACTAATCAATGAGTTCTTTTCTTATAGCATGGCTTTAAGCACCTTTTGAAAATGAAAGAGTATGGTTTAGTTGTAGATATGCTAATAAGGTTCATTTTGGGTAATATAATATTCTTTTTGATGGTTCTTTGTATCTTTCAACAAAAAGATGAAGACCTGGTAAAAAAAATGATTGATTAAAACCCTGCAGTGATGTATTTAAAATTCCCTGAAACATAAACTAGCATTTCTGATGTACAGGTTACCAGATTTAAAACCTCACCTTTATTTCTAGTAGTTAATAAATATTACTGCTTATGTTCCAACTTACTGATGCTTTCTTTTTTAATATAAATTGTTTTTAAAATCTGGCAAAGTGATCAGTGCTGATAATGGATGTTTCTCTTCCAAGTTTCCTTTTGGCTTGTGATCCTGTCAAGTTCTCATCCAATAGCTTTTTGAATGGGATTGAGGATTAGTTTAGACAAGTTAAGTAATTTTATGTGTGATTCATGTGAATTTCCTGTTAATTAGAGCACCACTTGAGAGCCTATAAAGAGAAAAGCATGTCTGTGTATGTCAGTTCAGTAGAATATTCTTCTTTGATAGCCAGGTTGGCTCAAATATATTTACATATATATTTACATATACTCATACAGTGATGTTGCAACAGATACTTTGGAGAAAATATAAAGTCTCTTCTATCAGTCTCTATTTAAATGTAAAGTAAAGTAAAATTAACACAGTGAGATTTCTAGCTATCACTTTCTAAAGCCTTGTTAAGTTGTTCTTGAAGTAATAGACCTAAATTTTGGGTTTACATTCCTAATTTCCACACATTCATTGTCAGTTTTATTGATTCTGAAGATCATTGACTAAAGATAGCAGGAATGTGCACATGACACATTATAGAACCGTTTGTGGATGTTGTAGGCCCAGATTCTCTGAGGCTTTTAGCTTTCTAAAGCTTGAGACAATGCTCCAAGGAGTTTAAATGACTTTCAAAAGCTAAAACTTTCTTAGTTTCCTCTCATTACTGGTATTAGTGTTGGTGTGCACCTTTATTAAATGTATTCTACTATTGTGCAACTCCAAGCTTGATCTGTCTAACCCTGTTTACAGTGATGTGCCTGTCTCTTCCACACGATTTAATAATCTTTGTTCTTTACTATCTACCCTTTTTCTCTTTTAGCTTACAAACACATGCACATGTATCAGATGAATGGTTTTTCCTTTACATTGTTTTCCTGTCTAGCAATTTCTTTTTATCATGTAAAGTCTCCTTCCGATGTTTTACTAGTTTCATCTATTTTATTCCAAGTGATGCTACTTACGTTTTCGTAACTATTTTTCTTAAATGTGTAAGTATTATAATGCAATGATCACATTCACCTCTTTCCTGAAAGCCTCCATAAGCATGAAAAGAGTCATAAATAACTGTCTGGATCCTTTCTGGTTTGTAGAAGATTTGGGAAACTTAAGTCCCATTTACTGCTCAACTACAAATGTCATTTATGGTAATGTCTCCTAAGATCCAGAGCTTAATTTAATGATAAAGCAACTAGAGTTGCTTATTCATGTCACGGAAATTTGGAGAAGAAAATGTACACTGCAAATATTGAATTCAGTGTGAAGACAATGTGCACCTCGAAGTTATTCAGACAGATGGACATCCATGAAAAGTTTCCTCTTTTCTGAAAAAGTTTTCATTTGTTTTGGCCATGCTTTGTATGGCAACAATGCACATTTCCCTTGAGTTAAGGAATTATCTCAGCAATTCTTCTTGAAGAAATTGCCTTTGTAGGTGGAAAGAGGGTTTTGCTGTCCCTGGGAACTCTCACCTGCTCCTCCAGATTTTCAGTGCTCAGATGGCTGGACAAGAGACGGTTATGCCCTCATGGAGCAACAGGCACAGCACAAACGCAAATCTCATGCTTCTAAATGGACAGTAATTTTTGTGGGACATATTGTAGAAGTGAAGGAAAAAAGCCTTTAGAGAAGTAAGGAGAAGGGCTAATGCAAAATTCTCACATAGCCTGCAGGGTTCCTGTCTTCAGGTCTATGAAACAGGGAGAATTGTTGTTAAACAAGGATGAATTATATTTTTTCCTGAATAAGAGGCACTGTACAAAAGCAAGTTCATTGTAATTTCATGTCTTATCAAAAAAGTAAAGAAAATATCTACCCTGTGGTTCAAAGCACAATGTAGTGAAGAACAATTTACGAAATGGCGCTTTAGTCTAACACGTGTGGTAAGAATTTTGATTGAATGAGGCAAAGTGTCATCCTGTTTTAAGAGTTATTAATAGTTTAATAGCTGCGGCATTTCAGTTCAAATATTAAAACTTTCACTGCTAGGAACTTCATTAATTGCATCACAGACCCTTTCGGAGGAAGAACAAAGGGAAGCATAGTCATATTTGTCTGAACAGGCTCTTCCCCAAAAAGGGGCTAAGATTATCAGGGTGAAAACAGAAGCTAAAATCATGTTTGCTTGTCTAATTAGGAATTATTCAGTTCTACAGTCCTGTTATAGGTACTGTTGTAAAAGATTTTTATGCTGTTTTCCCTCTCCCTCTGTTTACAGACTTGGTTAACAAAATGTTTCTTTTAAGAATAATAACTGCAGTCTCACAAAGGAGCAAGAAATTGTTGGCTTTTTTTCCCTAAAGGTTAAAAATGGAAACAATTAAATCTGTAGAAATGCCTGAAGTAAAAGACAAATCAAAATAAACTTAAAGATAAATGTAATGGATGTGTAGCTGCAGAGTTCTGCCAAAAGTCCTGGGAAACAAAATGACATATTCTTTAAAAAATCAATGATCATTCTACAAAAGTCAGTGAGCAGAAACTGACTATGTGGACTTCTGGAGGGTTGGTTTTGGGTTGTTTAGGAACCCAGTTGACAGAGTCCCTTGGGAGATAACAGTTCTAAAGGGCCAAGGGGTCCAGGAAGGCTGGCTGTTCTTCAAGAAGGAAGTACCAAAGGTGGAGGATCAGGCCGTCCCCATGTGCCAAGAGATGAGCCAGAGGGGGGAGAAGACTGGCCTGGCTGAACAGCGAGCTTTGCTGGAACTCAGGGAAAAAAAGAAAGTTTACTACCCTTAGAAGAAGGGGCAGGCAACTTTGGAGGACTATAAGGATTTTGTGAGGTTATGAAGGATGAAGATTAGAGGTGAATGCCCAGCTAGAACTCAGGCTGGCCACTGCTGTAAAAGGTAACAAAATGTGTTTACAAATATGTTAGAAACAAAAGGAGGGCCAAGGACAACCTTCATTCTTCATTGGATGGGGGGGTGGGGGCTTGCCACAGAAGATGAGGAAAAGGTTGAGGTACTTGGTGCTTTCTTTGCCTCAGTTTTTAATAGCAAGATCAGCTTCCCTTTGGGTACTCAGCCCCCTGAGCTGGAAGACAGGGATGAGGAGGAGCAGAATGAAGTCCAGGAGGAAATTTAGTGACCTGCTGCTCCAACTACACACACACGAATCTATGAGGTGGGGTGGGATCCACCCAAGGGTACTGAGGAAGATTGCAGAAGAGTCACCAAGCCATTCTCCATCATTTATCAACAGTCCTGGCAAACTGGAGGGGTCCCAGAAGATGGAGGTCAGCCAGTGTGATGTCCATCTAAAGAAGGGCAAAAGGAGGATCTGGCGAACTACAGATTGGTCAGCCTGACCTCAGTGCCAGAGAAGGTTATGGACAAGGTCACCCTGAGTGCCATCATGTGGCACCTGCAGGACAGTCCAAGGACTGGGCCCAGCCAGCATGGGTTTATGGAAAGAAGGTCCTGCTTGGCAAACCTGATCTCCTTCTATGACAACATGATCCTCCTAATGGATGAAGGATAAGCTGTGGATAATGTCTAACTGGACCTTAGCGAACCCTTTGACACTGTTTCCCACAGCGTTCTCCTGGAGAAACTGGCTGCTCATGGCTTGGGTGGGTGTACTCTTCTCTGGGTAAAAACTGGCTGGATATCCAAGCCCAACAAATGGTAGCAAATGGAGTTACATCCAGCTGGCATCTGGTCACAAGTGGTGTTCCACAGGGCTCAGTACTGGGGCCAGTTCTGTTTAGTATCTTTATCAGTGATCTGGATGAGGGGATTTAATGTGCCCTCAGTAAGTCTGCAGATGACACCAAGCTGGGGGGAGTGCTGACCTGCCTGAGGGCAGGAGGCTCTGCAGAGGGACCTGGACAGGCTGGAGCGATGGGCCCAGGCCAGTGGTGTGAGGTTCAGCAGGGCTCAGTGCCGGGTCCTGCCCTTGGGTCACACCAGCCCCACACAGCGCTACAGGCTGGGGCAGAGCGGCTGGAAAGGGCCTGGTGGGAAAGGGCCTGGGGGTGCTGGGTGACGGCCAGCTGGGCAGGAGCCAGCAGTGTGCCCAGGGGGCCCAGGTGGCCAGCAGCACCCTGGCTGGTGTCCCCAGCAGTGTGGCCAGCAGGACCAGGGCAGTGACCGTCCCCCTGCACTGGGCACTGCTGAGGCCGCCCCTCGAATCCTGTATTTGGTTTTGAGCCCTTCACTTCAAGAGGGACATTGAGGTGCTTCAGCATGTCTAGAGAAGGGCAATAAAGCTGGTGAAGAGTCTGGAGAACAAGTCTTATGAGGAGCAGCTGAAGGAAATGGGGTTGTTTACTCTGGAGAGGAGGAGACTCGGGGGGACCTTGTTGCTAGGTTGTAGGCAGGTGGGTGTAGGTGTCTTCTCCCAAGTAAAACATAGTAAGACAAGAGGAAATGGCTTCAAGTTACTCTAGGAGAAGTTTAGGTTGGATATTTGGAAAAAATTATTCACTGAAAGAGTGGTGAAGCCCTGGGACAGGCTGCCCAGGGGGGTAGTGGAATCACCATCCCTGGAGGTATTTAAAAAATACATAGATCCAGTGTTTGGGGACATGGTTTAGTGATGGACTTGGCAGTCCTGGGCTAATGGCTGGTCCTGATGATACCAAAGGTCTTTTCCAACCTAAATGATTCCATGATTCTAAAAAAATCCTCCTACTATGTCTTACCTGCTATGAAACACATAGGTCTAAAAGCTCTGATATCTCGTATTCAAGACTACCTTACCACTACTCAAGTGTGCACACTGAATTCAATATTTGCAGTGTACATTTTCTAAATCTGTTAAGGAATTATCTCAGCAATTCTTCTTGAAGAAATTGCCTTTGTAGGTGGAAAGGGGGTTTTGCTGTCCCTGGGAACTCTCACCTGCTCCTCCAGATTAGATGTTGTTTCTTTTTCTGAGATGATTGCATTCACACTCAATGAATAAATATTTAGGTTATTGTTGGATTAACACAGCACGTTGAGTTCTATATTTAGATTTGTAGGTTAGAGCACTTGACATAAATCCTTCAGAGACAGTGTATGCTGCAGCTCAGATAGGTTAAACCCTTCCAAATTTCCTCATTCTTCTTGTTCACAAAGCTGTCATGAAGAAAACATGATGCTCTGCAACACCCAAATCATATTAAAATAAAATTGCTTGCTGTCTTCAGTGGAGCACAGCATTGCTCCTTGGAGGAGTTCCAGTGATTATCTGATAATTATTTTTTTTTCATAGAAGTTAAAGAAATCACTACAATTTGATTATCCTGCAAGCAACTGATAAAATTAGTCAGTAAAGGTGGGCTTCTGACAAGCCATATATTCCTGTTGGAAAAGAGTAAAACCTGATTAAAAGGTGGAGTACCACTGGAAGGTGGGAAGACACAAGAGAATTTGAGTTCAAACAGAAAACATCCTACATTTAATCTGCCTGAGCTTTTTACATGAACTAGAATGTTACTCCTTACTGAGGTGATGTCTTGTGAAATTTGAATATTGATATTTTGGATGATTTGATATTGTTTTCATTGATGACTCAGTCACAACATAGTGAAGATACTAAGAAATTTCTAAAGGACATAAAATTGGAAGGCATCATTGGTGCATAGGAATATCTCCATGCTCCACAGGTAGAAGTGAACGGTCATTAAGATAACTGTGGTACATGGAGTAAGAATAGAATGAAACTGTAGAGTATAAATACGAAGTCTGTGCAGCTGAGGTCCAATTTGAAGAGGTGATGTTCAGAGAATCTAGATATGAAAATAAGCAAGGAGGAAAGACATCATGAGACATAGTCCCCAAGCTCCCTTCTAGTTCAACATTTGCTGAGAGTCTCAGAAGAGCAGGTGTGTGGAGAGATACTCTGCTTCAATACAGGGTGTCTGAGGCAGTATCCTTCTGAGGCTCTATACAGAAGCAGGAAAGCTGAACTTCAAAACCTATGTGTAAACAGGAGAAGCAGTGCTCTAAGAGATCTAAGCTACTAAGATCAGGCATAGTATGTGTGCAGTCTATAGAAAGTGTCTGAGATGTTTTAGTTAAAAAGTAAGCTGCATAAGGTTAATAAGTCTGTCTCCAGGAATGGAAAATAATTTTGTAACACTCTGATTGTGTACCTTTACTGTAGAAAGGCAAAAGTGTCATCTGACAAAGCCTTTGTAACTGAGACCTCCATCTATTAAACACTCTATATAGTAACTTAGCAAAACTTTCTGGAGTAATTCAATAGGAAGTGTTTGCTTTCTTCAAAACTAAAGCTTCTTTGTCTAGGTATAAGACTAAAACAAATAATCACAAACTAATCCTTATAAATGCTGCTTTGGGGATCAAATGGAGGCAACTGTGGACATTTACCCCCACACTTCTTGAAACAGGTATTAAATTTCCATCATAAAGTGATTATCTTACACACAACAAATTTCAAACAGCATATCTTTACTTGAAGGCAGTATGGAGAGAATCAGCAGGTCTTGGCTCTGTAGAATGTTCCTTCCGTTCCTTCCCATGTTTTTTTGCAAGAGTTCATAGAATCATAGAATGGGTTGGGTTGGGTGACACCTCAAAGACCATCTAGTTCCAACCCCTTGCAATGGGCAGGGACACCTTCCAGTAGACCAGGTTGCTTAAAACCACATCCAACCTGGCTTTGAACACTGCCAGTGATGGGCTATCCATAGCTTTTCCGGAAAACCTCTTCCAGTGTCTTACCACCCTCATAGGGAAGGATTTCTTCCTTATCTCTAATCTAGATCTACACTCTTTAAGGCCATTACCCCTTGTCCTATTGCTACCTGAAAAAAATATCTCTCCAGCTTTCTTATAAGCTCCCTTTTAAGTATCAAAATGCTTCCATAAGGTCTCTGCAGAGCCTTCTCTCATTCAGGCTGAACAAGCCCAACTCCCACAGCCTGTGTTCATGGGGGGAGTGCTCCAGCCCTCTGACCATCTTCATGGCCCTGCTTCAGACTTGCTCCAACAGGTCCATGTGCTTCACATGCTGGGGGCTCTGGGGCTGTACACAGTACTCCAGGTAGGATCTCATGAGACTGGAGTAGAGGGAAAGAATCGCCTCCCTCAATCTGAAGCCATACTCCTTTTTATGCATCCCAGCAAAGATACAGCTGGCTTTCAGGGCTACAAATGCACATCATCGGGCCATGTTGAGCTTTTCATCCACCAGTGCCCCCAAGAACTTCTCCTCAGGGCTGCTCTCAATCCATTCTCTGCCTAGCCTGTATTGATACAGTAGGGCGTTGACCTGACCTGGGTGCAGGACCTTGTACTTGGCCTTGTTGAACTTGACGGGGTTTGCATGTGCCCATATCACAAGCTTGCCGAGGTTCCTCTGGATGGCATCCCTTCCCTCCAGCGTGTCAACTGCAATGCACAGCTTAGTGTTAGCAGACTTGGTGAGGGTGCCCTTGATTCCACTGTCCATGTCACTGAGAAGGATGTTGAACAGCACTGGTTCCAGCACAGACCCCTGAGGCACATCATTCACCGCTGGTCTCCACTTAGACATTGAGCTGTTGACCACAACTCTATGAGTGCAATCATCCATCCAATTCCTTATCCACTGAGTAGCCCACCCATCAAATCCATGTTTATCCAGTTTAGAGACAGGGATGTTGTGCAGGACAGTGTTAAAAACTCAGCACAAGTCTGGGTAGATCATGTCAGTCACTCTTTCCTCATCCATCAATGTTGTATCCCTGTCATAGAAGGCCACCAAATTTGTCAGGCACAATTTGCCCTTAGTGAAGCCATGCTGGCTGTCTCCAATCACCTCTTTATTTTCCATGTGCCTTAGCATACTCTGCAGGAGGATCTACTCCGTGATCTTGGCCAGGCACTGAGGTGAGACTGACTGGCCTGTAGTTTTCCAGGGTTTCCTTTTTTTCTGTTTTTAAAAATGGGGGCTGTATTTCCCCTTTTCCAGTCTATGGGAACTTCACCAGCATGCAGTCCTGTTTGTCATTGTTGTCTGAAGCACATTTTAAGGAGAGAATTTCTAAGTGTAGCTCATACTTATTCCAAAGAATTGAAGAACTGACCTGTAGTCCATAATTTTTGAGTTTGAGAATATTAATTTAAAAGGTGTACGAGTATATTAAGAATCTTGTTTCACTTTCATTGATGGCAACTTTCTTGTGGCAGTCATGTTTATTTGCCTTTTTCTGTTGGCAGGTTTTTATGTTTTCTGATAGTAGTGTCCAAGCACATAGCTGCTGTGCTGCTTCTTTCATAGTAAAGATTTTACTATCACCTTTTTTTCTGTTGTTTTTTGGGTTTTTTTTTTGTTTTTTTTTGTTTTTTTTTCCAGTTGCTCTGTGTGTGCCCCAAATATAATATAGGTTAAATTACAAAGGGGTCAGAGGTAGCAAAGATCTGTCCTTCTGTTTCAACTTCTGTGGTTATAAATTGGTAGACCAAATCAGGAAAACAACTGGTGTAGTATATAGAGATTTCTTATCTGTTCTTCATTTTCATAATTTAGTCAAAATACATTAATTATATCCTACATACTCAGTTTTCAGCTGAATTCAGTTTGTGCACATTTACTAAATAGAGTAACTTAGCAAATTCAGCTGCATAAAGCTCTTCTGGCAGTCCTTACCTGCAACAGAGAAAGATTTGCAAGTAGCTGCTGCTGGATAAAATATGTCTCATTTAATAAGATGAAAATATACTGATGGATTAAAAATATTGTGAATAAATGTGGCACCAAATAAAGTATAGTGAACAAAACTCAAGCTCACAGTTCCTTTCTTTTTATTGGAACCAAAAAATCAGTCTTTCACTTTTTTGTGATACCCACTGTTGTATTTTGTGTTTGGAGCATTTTCCTGAAAAGGCTGAGAATGTTTTTTGCTTGATCCTGGTTTTGTCTTCAGGTTTTTTTCCTGCATGCATCTTTCCTGTGTCTTTGCCAAATAAAACCCAAGGGACTTGAAGTATTCGTCTTCACACAGTTAAAGGAACACCATGAGCAGATATTGGAGCAGGGAATTGAATATATCTCAATTCACAATACATCACACAACTCCATTGGCACCTGTGTGGTTTCAGTGTTGCAGAGCTTCTGCCTTCTCTCAGTCAGTAATGCTGGACAACCCTAACTGGAGCTTAGAAGACTGTCTCCACCCCAAGGTGGTACGTAGTTAAGGCTGTAGACAGCTTTCTGGATAGACTGAACAAATGGACCTGGATCCACTCAGGTCTGAACCCAGTTAAGCTGACAATAGTCACAGTTCTGATGTTATTGCTAATTTTGTGTCTTCCTACCCTTTAATGAAGGGAAATGGTACTAATGCCCTTTCTATATGCTGGTAGATGTGGTTAGAAAGTCTTTCAGGGAAGGTAAGCTAAAGTGACAAAACCAGTCTATGTCCATCTGGATCCTAAAGATGGTGATAATCAGTCCTGCTAAGACTGCAACATCTACATGCAAGGGGAAGAGAGCTTCTTTTTTTAAAATGGGTATATAACTCCTAAGTCAAGGTGTTAAGCATCCTGATTTGTATTTAGGATTTTACTCTTTGCGGAGATTTAACCTGAGGACCTCTCCTTCTCTTTTAGCTTTTGTTTCTGCTAGAGATAACTAAAATCCCTCTGATGCTTCCAATTATTTAAATTTGCTTTATTGAAATGAGTATTTTAAGATGAATAATAGAAACCTGTGAGTACTCATAGGAACATTTCAGTATATTTAATATTTTGAGCCGTAATGGTTGGCCTTTTAATGTGCAAACTCTCTGTACTCTGATAGCTCTCCTCAGTGTATAAAGCCCCAGTGCAGCTCTATGTTTTCACTATCTGAGACTAAACAACTCCAGTTACTGAGTTATGCACCATCTACCAAGGTGGACTCAACATCTTCCAGGGAAGACAATGTAGAAAATTGTAGAACAGTATTCAAACTATATTTAATCAGTATCACAAGTGAATCAAACAGGAAAATCACAAGACAGAGATACTGTGCTGAATTATCACCCTTTAATGAGAAATCATTACTATGCAATTAGTAGTATTTTAAAAAGGCTGTCATCCTGGCAAAGTGAAACAGTCTGGCCCTACCATACTGCCTGATCTTGGGCTACTGGCAAATGCGTTCTTTTCCCAGTCAGGGACTTACCAGCAAAGAAACGGGAGACTCAGTTTGCATTTGTAGAGTAATTATTTCTTGCATTACTTGACTAGGAAATTGCAGGTATGAGGCGACTCTAATTATGTTATTATGTCAAGGAATAACAAAAGAATATCTGTGCAGATTTATTTTTCTTTTTCACATGATTAGTTTGGTAGGTGAACTAAAAGCACATTTTTCATTCAAGCATATCACTTCTTCCATCTGAAAAAAAAGCCAACATGAACTTAGAAAAAGAGTTTAACTATTGCTTAATCTGACAAGTTACTAAGTGGAAACTCAATTTGTTGGGGTTTTTTGTTTGTTAGTTTTTGTTTGGTTTTTTGTTTGTTTGTTTTTTAAGGAAGAGCATAATGATTTACATTTGTGTAAATGTCATTTGAGGCAAAGTTTGCATTTCTTTTCACAATGTATTACTTACTGGAATGCATTTCCTCCACCCAAATAGGACAGTTCTTTCTACTATTATAATTCATGAAGAGACGGAAGAATAGTCTGGATGAAGGAAGGCATGTACACAACTGTGGAGGATGTTATCAGCATCCTCCTAGCCCTTGCAGCTAGCCAGTTGACACTGCAGCCTAGGAGAAATGACGTGCCATAAAGAATTGGCATGGGGTGTGCCCACCTCATAGCATCGTTGGCATATGTGATGACAGGCTGTTCCTTGGGTGATGCCTGTAACAAAGCTGCAGCTATGCCCCCCTTTTTACTCCTGCTTTAAGCTGCTAGCTGTTGCCAACATATTAGACTACATATTCATGCAGCCAGCTTAAAGCATGGACACCTCATAATACAGATTCAGCTAGAATGCTTTTTCCAAAATGCAGTTAAACAGTCTAGGGTATTCTATCAGAAACTTTGTGAGAGAAGTGGGAAAGAAATCCAGAAACTTTAACTTCTATTTCCTCAATCCTGGCTTTCACGTTTCTTTTACAAAGGTATTGATATAACATGACTACATATTAAAGATGTCTATTTCCTGTCTGAATCTGGGACATGTTTATAAGACAACAATAGTTATTCTCTAGAAGAAATTGAATCATCTCCCTCTTTGTTTAAACCTAAGAGACTCTGGTGTACTTTACTTTCACCATTTGTGTTTCCAGATGGCCATGGACACTTTTATAAGAGAAGCTCAATGTGTTCTTCCCCAAAAAGATTCTTCCCCTAAAATATTCTGGCTTTATTGGTGTCAATAAAAGAAAAGGGAAAATTAAGACCTGAGATGTGCATTATTCTTTAATTCAGACAACTCTTCAGTTGCTATTACTTCTGCAACTTTTCTTCATTATAATTTTGGCCACGAAACATACTTCCGAATGCATCAATGCATGGGGATGATGTCGACAAACACATGTCCATGGATTTTCAGCCAGTTCAACCTTTCTTTTCTCCTCTTTATTTTTCCTAAACAGGAATATTATTACCGTTGCTGCTGCAGTTATTGTATTTCTAAGTATTGTAATGTGTTTCTGGGCACTTCTGGCTAAAAAGATTCAACACCTGCAGGCTTTCCATATATGTCATTTCATCTTAAAGATTTGTGATAAATTTGGAAATTTATTACTCAACTGAATTCTACTTTAACTACCTTAGTAAGAATTTTAGAGGCTAAACCCCTGTAGCAAATAATTTCAGCTTCAAGCGTGTTATTGGAGTTTTAGGAACTTATAGGAGGCTCTGAGGCAGCTAAATGTGACACAGTATGAATGTAAATGCATGGTGCAAGGTGATCTCTGAATGCAGAAACTTAAGTTTTTAAGTCGTTGAATGAAACATAGTCAAACGCAGTATTTGTGCTATTTTTCCTACTGTGGAGTATCATTGCCAACAGTCTGGCCAACTCGGTAGAGGAGAGCCTTAAACTAGAAATAACAGGAGAGGAAGTGGTTCCATAAAGAACGTGTAAAGAATCAAGGGATAGGATGGGTGAGGCAAGTGCCCAGAGTAATGGGAATAGAAAGGACATAGCAATCAAAAAAACAGAGCTGAAGTGGAATCCCTTGAAGCACAGGATTTTAAAGGAGATACCTGCAGAATAGCCTTATCGAGAAAGCTCTCAAGCTTCTTCTGGGGAAAGTCCATGCCTGAATGTCCATTTCATGTCCAAATGCCCCTGCACAAATGCACCCATCACAGTGAATGAACAGCAGGGAGAGGTCTTTGTGCAGTTACAGGACCTTGACCTCACTGAAAGCACAGGGACATGGGGTGAAAACTCTCATAACTGAAGTCGTGTGGTGGGGGGTTACAGGCTTCTTAGGAAAGACAGTCTGGGAACATCACAAGTGAGAGTGACCCTCTATGTGAAAGAGCAGCTGAACTGCACGGACCTCTGCCTTGGGATAGGTCAGGAGTCAGCTGAAAGCTTTTGGGCCAAGGTTATTGGGGGGCACATCACCATGAATGGTGTTGCAAACCTTTTGATGAGATAGAAGAAGTACATAGGGTCTTTTTCAAGTAACTGTAAAAAACCTCATGTTTACATGCCCTGGTCTCATGGGGGACTTTAACAACCCCTGTATCTACTGGAAGGACAATAGCAGGGCTTAAGCAAAAATATTGACATTTGAAGTCTAAATTATCTGTTTAGTAGAAAATAAATCTCAATAGTGACAGTATGGTTAAAGTCAGTATAAGGGAAGCTGTCTTAGACTGTAGCCCTTTTCCCTGATGCTTTGCTTTCCCTTCAAATGCTCCCCCAGATACAGATGTCCATGGATGCAATGTGAAGTAGGGAAACAGTGAAGTGGGAGTTGTGGTAAGGTGTTAGTATCCTAGGTTCCTCACTGTGCTTTAATGATGGTGACTTTTTTCTTCTGATTCCTGGGTCCACCAGGGTTTATTTTTATCCATTTCTTAGCAAAATCTGCTTTGACCTCTTTTTTGTTTTGTTTTGTATCTTTTTCTGTTGGTTCCCAGCTGTTCAATCTTTCTGTTTCTGTGTGTCATCTACAAAACTAGCTTTACCTAAAAAAGATGAGGCTGTGCCCCTTTGGGCGCCACTCAGATTTGTGCTTAAAGGCCGGGCCCTCTGGTCACGTCTCTGCATGCTGCCATGCCACATTTTAATCTATAGTCATCGACAGTTCAGTCAACACACAACTACTTATTGTCATTATAAACCAGACAATAACTAAACCAAACTTAGTTCACAGTTACCTGACTGCTTGACAGCTGCTGTCTCAGCTAAAAAAGCCAAAACAGCTCATGTCAAGACAAAGCCAGAGGTGTCCTGAGACCCTGCCCTGGCACTACAAACCTTAGTCATGCCAAAACTCATGTTTACTGGGCTGCAACAAGAGAGGCAGTTTTGTCTCCTATTTTGCATGTGCAACCAAATAGAGGCATGGAAATAACTCAGTCTGAGCAGGAAGGCACTGCTGTTGTGAGTCCTGGGTCAGAACAAGAGAGAACAGTCTTATGAGACATCTCTCTTTCAGCAGTTTACTTGGATCTGCTTTTTTTTTTTTTACAAGAAGAAAAAAGCCCAGCATCCTCCACATCCACAATAAATGTCATTTCCCATCACATTAATTATTAGTGTACTTGCCTGTTGTGAATCTTAGTGAAGCCATGGGGAAATATTGCATAACACTTATTTTCTAAATACAGTGACAGCTCTGAAGACTCAAAGAAAATTACTGAATGAGAAACATTTTTCAAGCTGTGGCAAATATCTGAATTCAAATCTAGCTCCTGTGGATTTAACCTGCCCAGCCTTTCACAGCCTTTTTCATTGTTTATTATGTGAATTCATTTAAGCTGCTCGTTAGCCATAAGTTACATCTTAGTCTTACCAAAAAGCAAGCTTAGTATTACTGTTATTTCAGTTACAGCAGCTGAGACTTCATTGTCTTAATTTTAATTGTGGAAGCTTATGTTCACATCTCCATTCCCAAGGTTCACCCAAGAATCTGTGTTTCTTTTCTGAACACTTGTGAGAAGTGAAATAGTACTCTAATTGGAAGTAAGATAATGTACACTCTTGATAGGCAGATTTTCTGGACAGGATAAACAATTAACAGTTGGCTTACTCTTTTTTGAAGAGGAATTACTGAAGTTACTGAATTGTTAAGCCTTTTCTGGTTCATGTTGATGACCTGCTCACCCATATAGTCATAGGATCGTAGCATAATTCAGGTGAGAAGGGTCCTTAAGAATACTGTCTTTCAAGCACCTTCTGGAAGCAGAGTCTGATGCTGGTGCTGATGAAACAAGGTTGCTCAAGATTTTGCTTAATCACCCCTTGAAAAACTCTTTGTTTGAGCAACTTTCTTTGCTACCCGCTGGTCATACTGGCAGAAAAGTTTCTCCTTATGTCCACCCTGAGCATCTCTAGTTTCAGCTGATGCTGTTGCCTC
Organism: Falco naumanni; assembly: GCF_017639655.2. Taxonomy (NCBI): domain Eukaryota; kingdom Metazoa; phylum Chordata; class Aves; order Falconiformes; family Falconidae; genus Falco; species Falco naumanni. Next base: position 8,956,929 of record NC_054080.1, read on the forward strand.
CTGCCCTCCTGGCAGATACTATTGTGAAAAGCTTGTCCCTGCCCCCTCAGTCACTGCCCTGTAGGTGAGGCGCTGTTAGATGCCCCAAAGCCACCTCTGCTCCAGCCTGAACCGGATCCAACCCTGCAGCTCCACGCCTGCCATCCCAGTGGCCTCCTCTCATCCCCTCCGGTTGCTTAATGTTTCTTTTATCCAGGACCCCGGATGGGCTTCGGTGCCTGGATGAGGCTTGATGGGTGCTGAGCATAGGACATCACCCCTGCCCAACCCTGGGTCCCTGTCCTGGGCTCTGCTCACACTGCTCCAGGCCCCGTCCTTGCATGCATCAACTGGTGCCCCTGCTTGGTGTCATCTGCAATGTCCACACACCTCTTCCCGCATTACCGGTCATTCTGACAGATGTTAAACAGGACAGGCCTTAGAACAGAGCCCAGTTTTCTGCCCTTGTTACTGGCCCCCCGGTAAATACAACACATTAACTGCTACCCTCTAAGCCTCTTTCATCAAATCAGTTTTTCACCTGTCTGTTTGTCCACTCACCCAGACTGTAACATCCTAATTTAGGTACAAGACATTGTATTATTTGACCATGATGACACCCCTGCTAAAGTCAGGGTAAATAATATCCACTGCTCTCCCTCCATAATATGCGAGCATTATTCACCTTTGGAAATCCACACTAACTGTTCTCAGTCTGCTTCTGCTCCTTCATGTACCTAGAAATGTGTTTCAAGAGGACTCAGTCCATGGTTTTACCAGGGTCAATGTGAGGCTGACTGGCTTGTAGTTCTTTGGATCATCACTTTTGGGTTTTTTGAAGGCTTTTGAATTAACTGTCCTTCTCTGGTCTTTGGAAATCTCTCCCAGCCTCCGTTATCTTTCAAAGATGATAGAGAATGTCAGTGCAAAGACACCAGCCAGATCTCAGCACTGTGGGTATGGTCTATTGGGACACATGGACTTGTGTGGGTGGATTCCTCACAAGTGATGCCTGACTCGACCTTCATCCACTGCTGGTCCTTCTTGTCCTCCTTGAAACCTTTCACTAAGCACAGAGGTTGGGGTAGCTCAGCCCTGCCCATGTCTACTGTCACTAAATCACCCATTCCTTTTAGCAACGGACCTACATTTTCCTTGTTCACCATTTTATTAGTAAAGTAGTAATGGACACTCTTCTAGTTGCCCTTGACATGCACTGCAAATCTGCAGCTGAACTATGGCTTTCCTGACACCGTCCCTGCGTTCTTTAGCGTGAGAATTCCCTTCCTGTAACCTGTCTCTGCTTCCTTTTGAGCCTTTTTGAACAGAAGCTCTGCCATGAGTCTCCTGCTTAGCTAGACTGACGTCTTAATATAATAGTAACTTGTTTTCCTAAGCATCAGGATGCACAGCGTATGTGCCTGGAGGACGCCATCCTTAAAAGCCTGCTAACTTTCCTTAGCTCCTTTGCCTTTCAGAGCTGCATCCCATGGGATTCCACCTAGTAAGTTTTCTGAGCAAGCCTAACACTGCTCACCTGAGGTCCTGGATCTGTACCCAACTACTTGCCTTCCACTATCCCCTGGGGATCTTGAACACCTCTATTTCAGACTCCCTACGGTTAAGGTTGCCGTTATCACTGCTCTGACCAGTTCCTCCTGGTTAGTGAGTAGAAGATCCAGGGATACATCACCCTAGTCTGGTCCATCTAGCATCTGTTTCTCATTGCTGATGCCATTCAGATATCCCTTGGATGGCTCATGTCCTGTCATGTTTCCCTTGCAAGCAGGTGTCAGGGAGGTTGAAGGTCCCCAGGAGAACCAGCCAGTGATCAGAGGTTTCATTGCATTGTTTAAAAAAGCTTCACTGCTTCCCCCTGCAAGGTGGCTGGTAACAGCCTCCTGAGTGTTACCTCTTTTCCTGACCTCTTCTCTGGCTCTCATCCACTTGCTTTGGCTCACTGGCTGCCCATCCTACAGAAAACCTCCACACACTGCAGCTGCTCCTTTGCATAGTGGGTCACTCCCTCCTTGTCACTGCCCCACTGTTTGAAGGGCTTGTACATGTCCATCACAAGATTCTGGTCATTCAGTGACCCCAGTGATGCTGCAGATCTGAGAATGCACACCACGCTCCTTTTTTTCTCTGGCCATGGGCATTTCCATACATACCATCCAGGCTGTGAGTCCAGTTTTGTTATTCTGGAGGTCTTTCATGTATGTGTCCACATGCGCCCTTTGCTACCCACCATGATTCACTGACGATTAGAGAGAGACTCAAGATTTGGGACTAGGTTCGAAGGACATATTTACAGTAAGCGATAGTTGTGCTAGCTCACTCACATTTGGTATTAAAAAAGGATGTGCTAATGTGTTTATTTAGTTGGTTTGGATTTTTTAAGAAATAGTTTTATTTTTATTGGTTGGTTGGGGTTTTTTTCTCTCTCCCCACCCCACCCCCACCCCCCAAACAAAATAGCAAGAATCTGTTGGTTTTTTGTATTTGTATTTTTCATATTAAATGGGATCATTTGGTAAGTCTTTGGGAATAGGAGTTTTCTTGTACAGCAATTTCTTCCTACCCAGGCATAAACCCCCTATATACTCTAAAAAAAGGTATAACACATGTACTTCCTTTTAAATAAGATGTTTTTCTTTTTGGGTCACAAGATAAAACTTCCCTCAGTTCTCTTGCATATGAATAAACCAGACTGAAACACCAGAGTAAGTAAATACAAGATTCGTAATCTGCCTCATGTGAAGACTTTGTAACAGACTTTTTCACTGGACATCATCCAGGCCTGATCATGATCCCATCAAAGTGAAGGGATCAGCTGGTGAGTATAACTTTGAAAATAACCATGGTCATTGAGAGGTCCTTGGGAAGTTCTTATCACTGCTATTTATATATGCTTACCTGTATCTCTGAGACATAGAAATATAACAATGTCAGCATCACTTCTGGTTTAATTGAAGGTTGGTCTTTCCGTTGCAAGCATTTCTTTTACAAGATTTCTACTGAATTTTTTAAATTGATGTGGGCAGATGGGTTGCTATAGAATAGAGCATCTCAGTGGTCTGGTTTTATTCCCATTAAAAATTACTTTTAAATTAGTTTCCGGTTTAAAGCAGTGCATTGATCTAATGTTTTTATGAAATAATTTGATATGAATAGAATGAAAAGGATCTTCAGAAATTGAGCAGGACCTCATGTAAAACTCTGTGTCTATTATTTTACTGAGGTTCTAATAGGAATTTTACCATTTGTCATTAATCAAGCAGCCACGCGCACACAGCAAGCTTGCTTAGCCTGGTCAAAAAAGTGCTGAGAATGGGGAGTACTGGTCCCCATACATTGATGAGGGGGAAAAATAAAGAGGAACAGGAATGAAAACCTTGGGGAAAGAAGAACATGCTGACACAGATATAATGGTTATACATGTTCATGAGATTATGAAACAGCCATTTGGACTGAGCACTCCGTTTAAAGACAGACTGTGATCTGTTCTTGTATACACCAGCTTCCTCAGAAAAGTTGAAATGCACTACCTAAAAAATCTTGTCCAGAGTAGTGTTTAATATCTTAAAACAGGGCCTGATTTATGAATATTCCACCTAGGTGTGATGCAGCTTGCCTTCCTTTAAAAATGGTGTAACATCCCTTCTAAAGAATCATCCTAGCAATTTCATTAGAACAAACTTCCTAATGAATAAACAAAAATGAGAGCACAGGAGTCCAGAAAAACAGTAACATCTTCCTCCTTCACGTTTCATGTCTTTCATTTCCCACATGAATATACGCTATTTCATCCATAAAATCTTTTTAAACATGACCTTCTCTCTAGCCTCTGTGAATTACAAGCTTTCTTTTAGAGCAATACATGAACGCTCTTGAGCTGTGTCCTACTAGAGGTGTGGAAGCAGGTGGTTGAAAAGTAGAATCTCTACTTAGCAATAATTGGGAAGTTTCATCAGTTGTCTACCATTTTTATTGTTGCATTTCCTTTGGCATAGTACTTTCTGGCTAAGAGTGAGAAGTCACGCCTAGGTGTGTTTTAAGGATACTGAAACTTAGGAAGTAGTATGTTTCTCTTTTGCATGGCAGCACTACTGTTTCCAAATTTTCTATAGTAGTGGTAGAATTTGATGTCTGTTCCAAATACTGTAGGTCAAATAATGGATTTTACAGTTTAGTTTTTGAGCTAAAAGTGCATTTAAAAATTAACAGGTTAGAAAGAAAAATCCTTTAATGTTAAACAGTGGTATATGATTTCAGATTAAGATTGTGTTCTAAAAATTTTTGCTTTCCCCTTTAAAAATTATACACAAGGAACGTAATTAAATTCACAACTTTCATTTTTAAATATTCTTACCATTCCATGTTTTGGTTTGGTTTTTGGTTTTTGTTTGTTTTCTTCCCCCCCCCCCCCCCCCCCCCCCCCCCCCCCGCACTGTACCGTAACCCTTGCATAACAATTTTAACAACTTTGAAGCTGCAGTTTTAATGTTATTCTTATCGGTGATTATTTATCAGTTTTAAGTTAAAGAACAGATTGTTACTCCATGTAAATATATTATTTTTCACTGGCCTTTTGGTATAACATGCAACAAAACCCATTAAAAGTCTTTACTGTTTTATTTTTGAGGAGCTGTTAGAAATTTTTCATATTTTCATTGTATCTGCAATATGTTTGGTGCTGTTTGCTGCAAGAGAAGGATTTTGTGTGTATATCAGCAGCTAGAGAAAAGCAGAATCTTGTAAGGTTTTATAGGAGTTGTTTTAATTAAATACATAATGTTTAAAAAATAAAGAAATGCTCAGGGCTACATCTAATAACTAGTGTGGGGTTTTTTTGCATTGGGCGCAAAAGCTAAGAGATAGCCTCTGAAATACTGGACCATCTTTTTCTTTTCACTAGTGCTAATTAGTATTTTGAGGTTGGGGCTTGTTTTTGTTTTGGTTTTATTTGGTTTGATTTCTACCCTGAATCACTTTGTCAACTGAAGACCTTAAAATCTTGTTCTTCTATCCTTTCACTATTTTTTCCCCACTGAATCCCATTCTAAATTTGTTCTGTGCTTCCTCATTCAGGTCTTCATGGAAGGCTTTTCTCTCAAACACTCTTTAATTCAGGTAGGTATTAAAATAGCCAACAGAGATAGAGGAAAGGGTAAACAATGGACAAGCTGGAACAGACAAAAACAATCCACAGCTGAAGACCATGTTCTGTACCTTGTAGTATGACAGTGCTGGTTTCTTTTCTCAGTTTACCAAAACTATTTCAGAATATCAAGTTACGGACTAGATCATGATTCTGAAATCACACAAAAAATTGCAATCTAGCTTCTCTACCAAAAATGCTGTTGCTGTTTTGAACTGGCAGGTCTTCATTTCTCCATCTACAGATACCCAGTTTTTTTTATGAAGTCACTATAGTCATGATATGAATTTGGTACTGGATACTGATTGCAGCCAGTATTTTCTGTCCAATATGGTCTGAAAATTATATTTGGGTTGGGCTCAAGCATTGCCTTAAAGCACTTTAATAAAGAAGCTCCACTAAATTACAGTTTTGAATTTATGGTGCTTTTGATATTATTGATCATAAGCAATACAATATTTCTTTTTCACAGTGTGCGAGTAACCACACGATAATGGTATGTGTTCTTTTTCTGCCAATGAGCTATACCAGGCAGGAAGCATTGGTGATTGTGCAGCTGAAGGCACAAAACGGTTGTAATGACTGTAATGAGTCATACAAGGGATAATCTTCATTAAGGTATTGTCATAGCACTTGCTGTCTGAAGGAATACTGCTGTTTGACATGTCTATTAATAGGTTCTGACATTTTAACGCTAGCCTGCGCATCCATCTTAATACATGTTGTTTTCCTCTTTCCTTGAGTCAAAATACCAATTAATTTCCAGTGTACCACTGAGAACAATGCACCGAGACAAAGTTCAAGCAGTGTTTTGTAAACGGTCAGAAATGTTGAGTTGCTTAGTAGAAGCATTAGTTCTTGACATTGATTTATACCTGCTTCATGTGCAACCTGCAATTTTCTCATTAAAAAGTGATCTTTTCAGTTTTCATGTCATTTTCTCTTGGCATTTTTGTTTACTGCTCTGTGTAAATTGGTTTGCTGTGAGTATGTCACACTAGGATTTCAAATATCGAGTAAATTTTGGTCTGGATTGGGAAAAGCAGAAAAGGAGGGAGTAAGAATAATGTTGCCAGGACACCAACAGAGGATATTTGTAGTGTATAAAGCAACTTCATTTTCCATATTCTTACATCCTTTGGATATGCTTTCCATACCTGAAGTACATTGAGTGATACAATTAACATTAGTCAAAGCTGCTTTTCTATCTTCTTCCGTACATTTCCCAGCAGAACATAAAGTTTGCCTTGATGTGGACAAAAATTTCTCCTGCCTTTAGCTCTTGGCCTTGAAGAGGAAACGTGCAATTTGTTATATGAGAAGTTCTGGCACCTTCTAATTGTAGAAACATCCATGTTTCTTTGCATTCTTCCCTAATCTTCTTAGTAACCTTTTACTGAAAGTTTTCTAGTTATGAAAGTTCAACAGGCATAAACATACTGTATGACCTGAATGACAGACAACACTTGAATTCAGTCTTTCAGCTGCCATTGACCAGAACCTCCTTTAAATCGCTTTCGTTAGCTATGCTTTTCTATGGAAACAAAACAAGCATTCTCCTTGCATTTTTAATGATTTCTTAAACAAAATACATTTAAAAAACTCAACTGCTAAAATGCGGTATTAGAGCTCAGTTCTTCTGCTGTGGGGAGTTAATAATTGGTTTAAATGGAAGCAGATTAAGAACATGTCTGGAAGCAATGGAATACCTCACACCAACCTCACCATAGTATGGCAGTTTAGACCTTTTGGTTGAAAAGCCTTAGTTCTCAGCTGAGCTGTTCTGAGCTAGTTAAGGTAAGTGAGGTAGTAGGGCACCAAAGGAGATTCCCTACCCACTGGTCTCTTTTGAAGCTTTTGTTCTGGTCTTGCTGGGATGCTATGTGACCTGCATAATTCCTGGTATTTGGCCATTATGGGAATTCTGTGGAGTCCTCCAGCTTCAAGCTGGCAGAAGGACTGTTAGGTGGACATCTACAATAGAAGAGAGATGCAAAGCCATTAACCATGTCTCCATTTGCGTAATCAAAAGGAAATCAGTTTCTGAGAGTTAGAAGGCATGTGAATTTATTCCTCACCAGTGACTTCATAACGTAACTCCATTGTGTGTGGTTGTGCTTTCTCAGCTAGAAGTGTTACTAATCCTTATTTTCAGTGATATGTTGGGAAATCAATTCTAAACTTACCTGGAGTTTTGTGTACAGATTGAAAGGTAAAGCCAGGTCTAGCAGTAGTAGATGGAAACTTGCTACTGAAAAACAAAGTTTATGTTTGTGCAAAATTGCTTCTTTTTTTTTTTCTCCAGCCAATTAAATGGAACTATTGAGACAAACCACCACACTCACTCACAGCTGACCTCAACAAAACATCAATAGCTGAACTGTAGTCTTTGAGGAGCACAAGGTAAAAACAGATTAAAAAACCCAGCACGTACATATGTTTCTTGGAATCAGGGAATGTCTCTCATCTGATTTCTATGCGAACCTACAAATAACTCCTCCACAAATGCCATTCAGTGGCTTGATATTAAAATATTTTACACTGTATTATATGAACAAAATTTAACTAGGAAACAATACACTTTGGCACTTGGAGTTAGTAGCAAGAATCTTATATGGTAGGAGTTTTGTCAACACACTGAGCAGGAATTATAGAAGCATTCTCTTTTCAAGAGTTTGCAACACCATGAACGGGATCTGTGCTGAGTCACAGTTAAGTTTCTGTTGTCAGGAAAAGGGCATCACTTCAGGTTTCATACTGTGTGAAATCGTTTTAATGTTTATGTTACAGTTGACTCTGAAACTGATACACTTACCTTGCTGTCATAAACCACGACTTTTTTAGTCGTTCTCTTAAACATGAATCATGTAGGAGTTGACCCATGTTGGCTATGACCAGTTTCAAGCTTTGAGTAATGCAGTGTTGGGTCAGTTATTCCAACAAGCCCTAGGCAATTTTGTCTCTATGGAGTGGGTTAATAAGGTTGGCACCCAGCTCTCATTGAGAACGCCCTCCTTCTGAAGTGATGTAGGTGTGGAAACAAAGTACAGGGAATACAGGGGTATGCTATGAATTAAATTAAATAACCATACGCAAGAGGAGCATTACTTATTTCTTAAGCCTTTCTACAGAGGAAGCAGAAGTCAGATGACACTTATATTGGAAGAAGTCATATGGGAACCTTAGTTAGCTCTGTCCCTGGTGTGCTTTATGACAAAACTGACGTCCTAGTGACAGGAACTATGTATCAGCACAGAATGTGGACATGGATCCTCCCAGGATTGTAGAGTTGTTTCCTTAAGTACCTAATATATTTAGAGAAGCAAGATATCTCCAGCACCAACCACTGCAATGGAGTGTATCATTTCAGCAAGAACATTCCTGAGGGTGCGACTGGGGAATCCTTCTTCCCTGTGCTATGCCCCTCTGTAACATCTATCACCTGACAATCCTCTGTGCGAGTGTGTCACGTGCCTGATGCTGTTTTAAACACAGTTTCTGGCATTTAGTACAATGAAGTGAGAGTGCCATGACACAAACAGTTTGCAAGAGGATTATCTCAAGGGCTCAAAACCTTGAAGTAATGGAATAATACAGCAAATTTCAAACAATAATAAATGTGCACAGAAGCTTGACAAGGAGACAGTCGGGTGCCAATAAAATTGAACAGAGAAGCTCGTTGCTAACGAAATGTAAGCTGGAGTGTAAGCTGCCTTACCTCTAGGGAACCATTGTAATGCTGGTGTACAAATTAATATGGTGCAGAGAAAAAAAAAAAAGAATAGGAACAACAATTAATGGAATGCAGTATATACTTGGTGTCAGAGTTCTGATCAACTTGAAAGGCAATTACTTATTCTTGAGTACATGACATTGCCTACAGCATTGTTTGGGAATATTCCCACAAGTGCATTACTGTTCTGAATAGTACTGCCCAGGAATGTTTCGTTGATACTGTTTCTGCCATGGAAATGTATTATATTTGATCCCATTTACATGAGCTTGTAAGCCTCAGGGTGAACTTCCTGGTTGCTCACACTAGCCTGCTGCATCTAGGGTCTCTCCTGGGTAAGTGCTCAGGCTACCAGAGAGGAACATTGCTTTCACTGTGATGGGATGAACTATTGATTACCAGAGAATGTGTTGGATCTAATCTATGTGTTTGTGATCATGGCTCAGATCTGGAGGTATTTGTTGAAGATATGAGGCCATACTGAAATAACTGTTCCTTAATGACTCTGACAGCCTTCTCTCTCAGACATAAAAAACCCCCCACCATACCCCCACATATCTTAATGGAATTATTTTTTTTCCACTCAGGTTTACATGAGCCATTTTCATTACCAAGCTGACAGAAAGACAAAATTCCTAATAGGAAAGGGGAGAAATGGAAATATTCTTTCAAAAAATGTGGAAGATACAGATCTTTCTTTCCCATTTAATTGTGGACAGAAAACAGCCAATCTAAGATTATTAGAAGCTAAGGTCTGTAACACTCTTTTGAGCTTTGGAGACCTGACTTGAAGACTTTTCTTTGTTACTGGTTTTGGCTGGAGTCTCTGTGCACTTGTGAAAGCTTAATCATCCAATGTAAAGTTGGCAGAGAGAACTACCGAAAGACTTTCTGACATTTTGGAGAACAATATGAAGCAGATGGGAAAACATTTTTTTTTTGTTTTGTTTGAATAACAAAATAAAGAAGGAAAGCAGGACCTTGTCTAGAAAGCCTGTTGTGCTTAAATGTAAAGAGGTTAATGTACTTGTTAAATGCAACATGACAGGTTTGAGCTTGTGAGTCCCATGTTTAAATGATCCTTTATATCAAGATTTTCCATCTTTTCTGTGTGATCATTATTCTGAATTCGTGGGATTTATTGCAAATTCTGGTGTTCCTACCAAGAAAACCAGTCTTGTAACACTGAGGAATTAATTGCAGAGGAAACGTGAGCTGTAGGTATGACAGCCATTTCTGTCATGAGTTTTAAGGTTACTCTAGGAAAGCTAAAATGGGCAACAAGGATGGCTCAATACCTACACAACAATGCTGAGTTATCATCAGATTTAACAGTGTACCCACATGGTTCATCCTGCTGATATTTCTGGTGGCTTTCACATGTGCTTATGGTATCGTCTAGATGACTAGTTTTGTCTTCACAGACCGCTTGTGTAAGCAGAAAGACACGGGAAGTTTGTAACCTCCTTTTCTGTGTTTCATCTTTCTCTGCCTCTTGTGACTTTCTCCAGTGAGATGAACAGTAGCTGAGGATCTAACCTTGGATCAGAAAAACACAAAAAATTGGCCTGATTTTGGAAATTTCTGAATTATGCTATTCCAAACACTTCCTGTCTCTGTCACTCGTCCTTTTCAGTGATTCTGTATGGCTTCCACATGCCTTTTGTTAGCTGTTGCTTTTCAGGCTGGAGCTGGATATATTTCAGCAGAATAATTACCACATACCAAAGTGCACGCATAAAGGTAAAGACTGCATGCAACCCTTAGGTATTCGCGCCCCATGTCAGGGTGGTATCAATCAAGTCTCTGAGGAGCCAGAGGTGTAGGCTCTCCACAAAGAGTTAAAAGATACTGCCACCTGTGAGCACTTGGTTCTTCTTATGAAAAGTTAAAATGACAAAACTGTTGGAAATTATCTTTAAAACTAAACTTGAATACTTGATCTCAAGTTATGAGACAGCTACAGGAAAGGGCTTTACTTCCAAAGAGGCTTGGACTAGTACCAAAGACTGAGGTCAGGTTTTCTGAAGTACAGCACAGCATCCAAAGAATAAACTCCAGTTTTAGCTGGATGATAAATGAAGATGTAAGGAAAGGGGGGAAATGGATATATTTCTGTTCAGAGTTAATCCAAGCAGGAGTACGTTACTGTAGGCAAAGTACATGACCAGGTGATTATTGGCTAACGATTGGTTTACTTTCTGTGTATCTTCCCACTATTTAAAATTGAGACATTTGGTCTTAGTCCCTCAAATCTATCACATATGAATTTAGCAAGTAATTCAGAGCCTTTCGCCCACAGGTCTTTAGCTGTTGATACAGTCTATGATATATTTGTAGCTCTGAAAATGTACTACACCAAAGAAATTCCATCTTTTGACCATTCCTTTCCAAAAAATGGAGTATCAGGCAGAAACTGCCCTTGCAGTAAAATTTAAATGGTTTTTTTTCCTCTTTTAATAAATTTGTACAGTTACATAAGAACCAGAATTGCATTAAGAGATCATATAATCTGTAGAGCCATAAAACTAATAAACAGTGTGAACTTGAGGAATGGTTATAAGGAAAGAGCTATGACTGTAGTAAACATAGTTAATGGAATGTACTGCATAAAAATCAACTTCTGCATAAAAAGCAATCTGGTGTATCAATGTTGTGATTTAAGTTCTTGTTTGTTTCCCTTATGAATGCTTTCTATTCTTTCTGAAAAATGAAGCAGTTTTTTAGAAAAACAAACAGGAAGAGAAGAACTGTTCTAAGTGGGAATCTGTGCTGAGATCTGTTGAATGTCTATATTTGCTAAATATGGTACAGGTTTTTGTCTTTGTGTTCAAAAACCAACTCATTGTAAGTTTAGTTTTGGGAAGATAACAAGTCTGGCTGGGAAACTCATTTTACTTTGTTCTAGGCATCTGCACAAACATTTTTTATGAGACTGAGAAATATTTGTCTTCTCTTATGAAAAATCTGTGGAATCAAGCTTTCTTTTATGAGAGACCTAGGACACAGGTTGTTATATTATGAATGCAGTAAGAAATTTCAGAGGTTCACTTTAATTGGAGGACAATAATGTTGTATAATAGGGAAAAAGAAAGCGATTATTTTAGTAACAGAATACCTCTGCCTCCTTTTCCCTTTTTAGTCCATATTTTTGTGTCTACTCCATTCAGACATATTAGAACCTACTCCTTTTCTCTTTTCAGATTTTGTATACATTCAGAAAGTCTTCTGTATTTTCTCTCCTTGCATACTTTTTTTTTGTATAAACTAAAAAAAGTCCATTGTATTCCATTTTTTCTTCCAGATTCCAGACTGAAAAAATTTTATTTGAGCACATTTAATCAGCTGCTAAACCAGCTCCATTTTCTGCTTGGCAAATTGGTGTCTAGGTTCATCAGATTTCATAAATACAAAAAGTTCCCTATAACCTGTTCTACGCTCCTAGGTTTCTACTTGATTGTGAAGTCTACTTTTGTTGTTGTCATTTTGGTTTTTGTTTGTGCATATGTGATTTTCAGCTGAAACTTTCCTGTGTGCCCTAATGTTAGCAGGTGAAATGTCCTTACAGTGTAGGAAAACAAATGTTTAACCCTCCGATTTGCACGCAGCTATGTCAATGCCTTCACGTTTTCATCACAGGTGATTAGACATTTTTCCTCCAACGTCTGTAATACCAGTATTCCTTAAGGTAGTGCCGGGTTTGGTGGGCATACAGCTCACGAACAGTTTCTGATCTTCTGGGAACTAACTGCTGGTCCTGAATCCATCCTTCCCTGTTTATTTCTATGCTTATGGCAAAGGGAGTTCCTGACAATGTTTTAGGTAACTTGGCCTAAGCACAGCACCATCAATATGGAAGCTGAAGAAATAAATGTATATTTTGTGACCAGTCTACCTGCCAGTATATCTAACTGGGCCTATCACTAGCATTAAAAGGTTAAATTATTGTAATTTTATTGGCTACGAATGGAGGCTGGCTTGCAAGTCCAGAACATTGCCAAAAAGGCAATATTAGAAGAGTACTGGAGCCAATTTGGAAATGCTCTGTGTAGCTGCTGCTTAACAGTGCATCTCACATTACTCCACTCCCTGTAATGGTAGCACGGTTGTATGACCTGCGCATCTTGTAGGAAGAGGTTAGTACATTCAATTTTAGAAAGATTTGTTTCACATTTGTTGGTTGTCTTTCAGGCAGTATGTGGTTATTTCACATAGCAATGCCTTTTAGCTTTACTTCAAAAGACATTTCTCCAAACCTATGTGAAGATTGACAGTACAGTATGGAAGGTAGACAAAAAATTGTTTAGTACATACAGTCCAACTTTCAAAGGAGCAGATGTTCTTCAGACTGAGTCTGAATGTCACTCTTGTGGTCAGTTTAGAAAAAAGATCTGTTCCTCTTTGGATTCAGGGTCTGTATTTGGACTTACATCACTGATTTAATTGAGGAATGCCTGGCAAACCAATTCCTGGCAAACAAATAAAAATTAATTGAATTTTGCATACACTTCTTAGATTCCTTGGCCACAGAATGTAAAAGGGAATCTCGTTCATGTTCTTCCTTCTTACAAGTGTGGTCTTAAGCTAATAGTGGAACATCTAGACTCCAAGCTTTACTCTCAAGTAACTGAAAATATTGCATGGGAGGTAGAACACCTTCAACCAAAGTGAATCTTATCTGCAGCACCAACAAACTCATTTGCAGAGTATCCATGCTTTTGAGTCAAGTGGATTCAAAACACATGTTTTGAAACCCGCTCACCAACACTTAGGTCGCCACCTTAGTCTGGACTTTAGTATGAAGGAGAAGATGAGAAGTCTGTTATACCCAAAACAAAGCAAGAAAGAAAAAAAATCACAGTAACTGCCCTGAAAACCCACATCAGTTTTGGGATGAACAACATAATTCACTTGCTGTGAAATGGTTCTTTGCTGAACTTAAAAACAGGAGATGTACATGGAGTTCATGTGGCATGCAACTTTTTCTGCTTCTCTCTCTGTTTGCTCATTTGGGTTTATTTTGTCCAGCTGCTGAACAAAGAAACCAATTATCTGGACGTTTCTAGCCCATTATACCTCTCAGCACTTCGCAGTCCTTGACCACAAATGAGAAGGTTAGATGAGAACTATTTCTGCTTTTCTCAAGAAGAGGATCAATCCACTGAAGCCTCAGAAGAAATAGGCCACACCAAGGCGCTGGCTGCAGAGGAATTTCTCTCCCTTCACAGCCGGATCGTTTTGGCTCTCTAAGGACCTTGTGTGAGAGCAGTAGTATTTGTTGTGCACTGATGTTGGCTTCTCAGTGAAGGTCTGCCACCTGCGGATGCTGTACTAGTTTAATCTCTTTGTACATTCTCTAGCCTTGACTGAATAGCTCTGTGAACTTTGTTCATGTGATATTTGGTCCTGCACAGGTAATACAAAACCTTAGATTATGATACAATTGTTTGAAATTTTATGAGATGAAAGATGCTGATAAAAGATTTGTTTTCCTGCGGAGCTCTGCTGGGCTAGAAGGATATTATACTTAATGTAAATGTTAACATTTACTTTTGCAACAACTTTTTAAGTTTTGTTATTATACCAAAGTTGTTTTGGTATCAGACCAGGTCCAGTTTAATAAGTTCTTGAAGGAACTTAGGTTGGTTCCTTGCTCTGGTATTCATTACCCCAGCTTTCTCCCGACAGCATGTCAGTTTCCTGATGTCTGCTCAGCTTGGCTTAAGTCATTGTAAGATTTGTGCTTTTGTCCTCAAAGTTTAGAAAAGTTTTTCCTATAAATATGTTTGAAAAAATGTACATTGGAAAATAGAGTTATGTCAAAATGTGCTGAGTGTAATTTATACTTTTTCCTCCTTCTGTTGCAGGAATTAAATGAAAATAAATACACTAAAATACAAGATATCTCCTTTTTTTTTTTCTTCCCTCCTCAAACATTATATATGGGGAAATGAAATACTGTTGAAATAAATTCTAATATGGGATTAAAAAAAAGAATATTTTTTGTTCACTAGGGAAATATGTTCATTTTACTGTCTGCTTGGCATAAAAGCATGTAGATTCATTTTACAGATTTGGGCCAGCTCTTGTTGGCATAATCCCTCTAGACACAGCCTGTTTGACTAAGGTCCTACTCTGCTGAGTGAAAAAGAAAAATGGACATTTTAGGGAGAGACAGATTGGCCATTACTCTTTGGCAAAATAAATGATATTTTACTTTCCCAGACACATGACTTCTAGATACTTGGTACCCCACTTGGTACTTGATGAGCCAAATAACAGCTCCTTGTCTCCTGATGAATGCAGTCACTCTTTATCAAAAGCACTTCTTTATTTCACTCCTATATTTTCATTCATTCCCTACATTAATGTCACACAGAATAAAGACTTTAAATGGGATAAATAAAAGTAGCTCATTACTGGTATTGATTCAACACAGAATGCTACTTATTTGCTTTGGGAAAATGGAGAATAGGGCAAGTGAAGTCTGAAGATCTTACATCTAAAATATGCCACAGGTAAGTGTGTGAATAGTTTTCCGGGCAATGAGGCTTCTGGGGTGAAGGAAAAAAGTTCATCAGGTTTCAAGGTCTTATCATGTTTGAAGACCATTATTTTAAAGTGGGTTTCCAAAATGTAGAGAGAACAATTTCTGGCACTTTATGAGGATGTAGTAACTGAATTCTGCAGAAACTGGGGTCTATAGTAGTTTTAAAATTATTTTAAATTTTGAGCATTTGAATCTAATGAGAATATCTAGCAGCATAGAGGAACTTGCACTTGTAATTTAAATATTACAGGAAACTCCTGGCTGGCTGGCTGTTGCCAAATCTATTTGCTGCTAATCTATAGCTGCTGCTGAAGGTTTTGAGACAGCTGGGTTTTTGTGAGACGAAATTTGGAGTACTCATGGCACTTAGATGCAGTCTCATGGAGCCTGACTATGAAAAGTGTTAGCTCTGACATTCTGTGTGGTGGTGCTGCAGACCCACAATTATGAAGCCTGTCAGACTCAGATTTACTGTTCCAGGTTTATTGGTCCTCTCCTGCAGACATCAAACACAGAACACTCCACTCTCTTTGAATATATTTTCATCTGTATTATGCAAACAGCTTAAAAGAAAACTCTTTTTCTCATTGGTGTAATTAATGAGGGTGCCCAGATGCAACTGAGCAGTAAAAAAGCACCCCTGCTGTTGCCTGCATTTACGACGTGATAAAGATCTGATTGTGTTAAGAACCATATTAAAACAGAGTGGTTTTTTACTGTGAAGGACTATGTTTTAGGAGGGGAGGGGGAAAGAATGAAACCAAGATTGAGGGAAGGAAGTTGGAAGATGTCACTAAGAATGTCATTAAGCTTCAGATAGCCAAACCTAGGTGGCTATGTCTTGGCAGACAACTTGGCAGACTTGGCAGGGGGGAGTTTAACTTTATTATGAGTTAACATAAACATTTTAATTACTGATTCAGGCATTGAGGAGCAAAGGGAAACATTTTGATACTTCTCGCCTTTTCCCAGGCTCACTTTCACCTGACAGCCTCATTCCCCGTGCCTGGTCCCCACTCCCGTCATTTTCCCTGACGGTTACACTCAGTCTTTTACCTTAAACTGAATGAAAGAAATGTGTAATTCTTCTCAGGGTGTTTTAGTGTGCAGAAATAAGTGGGTGAAAAAGAGCACAAGCCATTTCCTCTGAACTTCTGATGTTCATGGGAATAATAACAGACTCCAGGGATGTTTGGTAAAACTGCAGTACAGTGAGTAAACTCCACAAATTCAGATGTCTGAAGCACACCCAGCTCTCCTTGGTATTAACTGAGGTCTACTAGCTGCTTCTGTAAGGCTAGCATGCAGAATTTCTGTTGTTAAGGTCAGACCAAACAAATTGTGTAGGAATTAGACAAATTTATTGACATTAACCCATCATTTTTCTATGACAAAATTGTTTTGACATCAGTATTTCTTTTCTTTTTTTTTTTTCCTCTTCTTAGCAGGCAACAGAGCAAACAATGGAAATCACAATAAAATATGTCTATTTCAGGGAAACTAGAATACAAGGTTGTTGCCTCTATTCGAGATTTAGTTCTTAATTGTATTTGTGCTAGACAAACAATTTAATTTACCTTTGCAAGGAGAAAGATGTAAGAATGCCATTGAAAAAAGAAGGAGCATAAAACATCTTAATGTGATAAAGCAGTGGCCCTTGGTTGCTGGGCTCTTGCTATGGTTTACAAAGGCTCAGCTTTCTGCAACATGGTCAGTCTGACTTTAGTTAAGAACTTAGTGGAGATCAATAACTGTCCTTACATAAACAGTAAAAAAGGGAAAGGGCTTGCTTATGCAATCTGATGTTTTTGTAGGACATCTTCGTCTAACCATGAAAGAACAAGGAAAAAGACAGTAATTTTGTGAGAACACCTCAAAGAGCTAGGGGGAAATGGATGAACCCATGGAGCTAAGTTCTCTTCCCCTGGCCTGAAATAAAATGTAACAATTTTCAGACAAAGTTCAAACTTGAAATCACTGGCATTCTGGAGAGTTTAATTTCTTTTCATCTGTTGAATTTATTAACATCAATACCTTGAACTTTAAACAATTATTCCAAATCCCCATTTAGACTGAAGTTTGCTGCTTCTTGTTTTTGTAACTGATAGCTTGTATGCTAGAGAGTTTGTCTGTTTTGTTCAATTCAGTTATTTTCTCTGTTATGCTGATTCCTGTCTTTGTGAGCATTGTCTTTTTTGAAATCTTTGTTTTTATGTTAGATGTTATGTGAATCAACTCTGGGTTTCAGTGGGAGTCCAGCACAGGCAAGCATTTGTCCACCTGGGTAGGTCACATTACAGGATTGCAACTAACACGGTGTATTTAAACCTGCCTTGTGGAACATTTGATTTCCAAACACATCTTCTTCCAAACTGTATGAAAACTGAATGGTTTACACCAACAACATGGTTCTTATATTATCTTATCTATAATTTAATCATAAAACCTGTTCTATCATAATCATAAAACCAGGTCTAATTAACCTGTTTACAGCAAAACAACATTTTCTTTAGAAGTGAAATCACCACTAAATTCAGTAGAAATAGTATTACTCAATTGATGCCTCTTCAGGGAAAGCATAAAATATCCCCATTACAAAATATATTAGTTCCACTGTATTTATCTGAAAAATATTATCATGTTTTGCAATAGTTATAATAACAGAAGATTGGTTTATTGATCCATTTCTCATTTATTTGGTGTTTATCTTGTTTGAAATGGTTGCTTCAAATGCTATGTATTTTCTAAAGATTCACATGCCATGGATTTTCTAAAGCTTTCTTCTTTGATTCTTTCTATAATCATATTTGTTCTTCCTTTCGTTGTCATAGCACGTCCTGTGCCCACTGCCCTTTAGACTTGATGTAACAGATGGGCATACCTCTGTATGAGGCTGTTGCAATGTGTTAATTGTTATTGTTTTCTGTTTCTCACAAAGCACCTTCCCACATGTTCCCTACACATGTCTAAATACTGGACTTAAAACAACAGCAGGGTTAAACGGACAAAAAATATATGCAGTAATCAACTAGAGATTGTAAAAAATAAGAATAAAATAAAATAATCATAGAATCACTGAATCATAGAATGGCCAGGTTTGGAAGGGACCTCTGGAGATCATCTAGTGCAATACCCTGCTACAACGTGTTCTCCTAGAACTGGCTGCACAAAATCACATCCAGGAGGGTTTTGAATGTCTCCAGAGAAGGAGACCCCACAGCCGCTCTGGGCAGCCTGTGCCAGTGCTCTGTCACACTCAAAGTAAAGAAGTTTTTCCTCATATTTAGATGGAATTCCTGTGTTGCAGTTTGTGCCCCTTGCTCCTCCTGCTGTCACTGGGCACCACTGAAAAAGAGCCTGGCCCCATCCTCTTGACATATTTTTATTATTGACATACTCTTAAGATATTTGTATGCATGGATAAGATCCTCTCTCAGACTTCTCCAGGTGAAACAGGCCCAGCTCTCTCAGCCTGCCCTCATAAGGGAAAGACTCCAGACCCCTCATCATCTTGGTAGCCCTCTGTTGGACCCTCCCCAATAGTTCCCTGTCTCTCCCGAACTGGGGAGCGCAGAACTGGGCACAGCACGCCAGATGGGGCCCCACCAGGGCAGGATAGAGGGGGAGGATCACCATCCTCAATCTGCTGGCCATGTTCCTCGTCGTGCACCCCAGGATCCCATTGACCTTGGCTGCAAGAACACATGCTGGCTTGTGGGCAACTCGCTGCCCCCCAGAATTCCCAGGTTCTCTGCAGAGCTGCCTTCAGGCAGGTCACCCCAGCCTGTACTGGTGTGTGGAGTTGTTCCTCTCTCGGTGCAGGACCCTACACTTGCCTCTGTCGAACTTCCTTAGGTTTCTCTCTGCCCAACTCTCTAGCCTGCCCAGGTCTCGCTGGATGGCAGCGCAGCCTTCTGGGGTATCATCCACTCCTCCCGGTTTTGTATCATCCACAAACCTGCTGAGGGTGCCTCTGTCCCTTCATCCAGGTCACTGATGAATAAGTTGAACAAGAGTGGACCCAGTGCTGACCCCTGGGGAGCACCACTAGATACAGGCCTCCAGCCAGACTCTGCACCTCTGATCACAACTCTCTGAGCTCTGCCATTCAGCCAGTTCTCAATGCACCTCACCGTCCGCTCATCTAACCCAACACTTCCTGAGCTTATGGTAGATAGTGTCAAGAGCCTTGCTGAGATCAAGGTAGACAACACCCAGCGCTCTCCCTTTGCCTACCCAGGCAACTGCTCCATCATAGAAGGCTATCAGGTTGGTCAGTCATGATTTCCCCTTGGTGAATATGTGTTGACTGTTCCTGATAACCTTCTTTTCCTCCACATGCTTCCAACACCTTTCCAGGGACAGAGTTAAGGCTGACCAGCCTGTAGTTTTCTGGTTCCTCCTTGCCCTTTTTGAAGACTGGACTAACACTGGCTTTCCTCAAGTCTTCAAGCACATCTCCTGTCCCCCATGACCTTTCAAAATGGTGAAGATTGGCTTAGTAATAGCATCTGTCAGCTCCTCAACACTTGGCGGTGCATCTCATGAAGGGCCAATGGATTTGTGGTTGTCATGTCTGCCTAAATGATCTCTAACAGCATCATCCTTGACCAGGGGAAAGTATACCTTTCTCCAGAGTTTCCTTCTTGCCTCAGGGTCTAGCATTCCTGAACATCTGGCTTTGGCAGTAAACACTGAAGCAGAGAAGTCATTCAGTAAATCCATTTTGTCTGTAACTTTATCAGCAGTGCATCCACCTAATTTAGCAGCAGGTCCACATTTTCCCTGGTCATCCTTTTCCTGCTGATGTACTTTAAGAAGCTTTTCTTGTTGTTCTTGACATCCATCACCAGCTTTAATTCCAAATGGACCTTAAACTTCCTTGTAATATCCCTGCGTGTTCTGACAACATTGTATATTCATCCCAGGTGGGCTGTCCCTTTTTCCACATTCTGTAAACTTCCTTCTTCTGAATGAATTTTGCCAGAAGCTGCTGTCTCATCCAAGCAGGTCTCTGGCTCCTTTTGCTTGATTCCTTACTCATAAGGATGCACCTACCTTGAGCTTGGATGAAGTGATGCTTGAATACCAGCCAGCTCTCTTGCACCACCCAACCTTCCAGAGACCTAAGCCATGGGATTCCTCCCAGCAGGTCCTTGAAGAGGTCAAAGTTAGCTCTCCTGAAGTCCAGGATTGCAATCCTACTTATTGCCATGCTTCTTCCATGCAGAATCCTGAACTTCACTATCTCATGGTCAGTGCAGCCAAGGCTTCCACCGGCCTACACATGTCCAAGCAGTTCTTCCTTATTTGTTAGCACAAGGCCCAGCAACACACCTCACCTTACTGGCTCCTCCACCAAAAAGAGATTGTCAACACTCTGCAGGAACCTCCTGGACTGTGTGTGCCTACCTGTGCTGTCCTTGTAGCAGATATCAGGGAAGCTGAATTCCTCCATAAGAACCAGGGTCTGCACTGAAAAAGAAACATAACTATAGTCATTCCATGGTGAACAGAACAGTGTGGAAAGTTTTGCCTATATGTTAAAAGTATATACAATTTTTTTTTCCCCTGTCTTGCTAAAGGGTGAAAAATTGCTACAGTTCTTTGTGTTTCCCCTTTTTCCTCTACACAGATTTCCTCATCTTCACTGCAGATAAAGACAGCTCCATCAGCAAACAGTTTGGCATTGAAAGGAAGTAGAATTTTCAGCCTGGGAAGGACAGATGGTTAAAGGATGCATTTTTCACTTTTAGGAACTCCTCTCCCATTGGTACCCAAAATGCACAAACAATTAGCTGGAAGGAAGGTGAACAGTAACAAGGGCAATTTGCCTGTTGCTTGTATTGCGTGGTTATGCCCTCACACTGTCCATGGGACTGTTGAAAGATCTGAACATGATTCAGCAAGAAGCAAGTATCAGCAGCTGAGGCTGAATATGGTGAACAGCTAAGGAGCCCAGTATATGCTCCTTCATCACTGCCATCTTTGGGAGGCAGTCCTCCTACCCACCTGGGAGCACTAGATGCCAGATGATTCCCTTGAGCCTCTGGAGTATGTGTTACCTGTTCTGTGATTCTTGACCACACGCAGGTCTTCAACCACTGCAAGGTCAGGAAGGCTGTCTGTTCCGCTGTTAAGGAGGACTTAAAAAAAACCACTTCAACTCACCTTCCACTCACTTTATGAAGTTTCAGCTTGACGTTAGCCACAGTGAAAATGTGGAACTTATTTTATATACATTAAAACATGTTAAAATATGACACTGTTGAGATGTTATATATGAACTTGTCTGTCAGATTTGTAGCCAAGTTACAATAGATAAACTAAGAACCTGAATATATTTTACCCATTTGAGCGAAATCTGAGCATTGGCATGATTATGTGATGCTCCAGGTAAAACAGCTCAGGATCTGGACTAGGAAAACTTGGCATAACTGGTGCAGAGATCAGGAAACATCAGTTATTATCACTAGAAGAACTCAGATAGAATCATAGAGTCATAGAATGGTTTGGGTTGGAAGGGACCCTTAAACATCACCTAGTTTCAACTGCCCTGCCATGGGCAGAAGAAACATCTTTCACTTTTCACTAGACAAGGCTGCTCAAAGCTGCCCCAGCTTGACTTTCAGGGATGGTACATCCACAGCTTCTCTGGGCTACCTGTTCCTGTGCCTGATCACAGTCATTGTAAAACATTTCTTCCTGATATCTAATCTAAATCTATCCTCTTTTAGTTTAAAACCATTACTCCTTGTCCTATTGCTACAGGCCCTACTAAAAAGTCTGTCCTCATCCCTCTTGTGAGTTCCCTTTAAGTATTGAAAGGCTGCTATAAGGTGTCCCCAGAGCCTTCTCTTCTCCAGGCTGAACAAGCCCAACTCTCAGCCTGTCTTCATAGGACAGGTGCTCCAGCCCTCTGGTCATCCTCATGGGCCTCTTCTAGACCCACTTTAACATGTCCATGTCTTTCTTGCATTGAGGATCCCAGAACTGGATGCAACATTCCAGGTGGAATCTCCTGACAGCAGAGTGAAGGGGGAGAATCACCTCCCCCTACCTGCTGAGCATACGGACCAGGACTGAGGAAGGCTGGACGGGATTCACAGGCAGAAGAATCATCTATATTCTGATTTTTGCAGGTCTGCTGGCCTGCTGATGGATTAGACTTATTTTGTGTGTTTAAGTGGATCATCCACTTTCAGGCTAGGAGGATCACACTGTAAGATGCTGTATGACATATTTTAATCCAATACATGGGTATATGCTGTTAGTAGTAGAGATTATAAAACCTGATTTATCATATTTTCAAATCTTTAATTTTATAAAAAGTGCTATGAGTATTTTTTAGGTAATGTTTTTATGACTATATATGGAAACTTATTTTTATTAAAGTAGAAAAGTTAAGGAATGAGAAGTTTATAGAATTCTTCTTATCAGTCATGTTTGATAGCAGAATTTAAATGGAAAGAAGTGTTAAAATGTCATTTTTTAAATGTAGCTGTGCAAATGAGTTTTAGGAATGGATAAATTCCTAAGTCCAAATAAATATAATAAGTACTATACATGCAGCTAACTCAGAGGACAAGAACTTGACTGGCGAAGACTATGGCTGAAAAACAGAACCTTGGAAAGACAAAACCATTTTTTTTTCCATTCCAAGATCCATTTTATATTCTTCCAATTAGGATATGTAACAGTTTCTTCTTGCCTTCCTTGGGGTGGAGTGGGCCCATTTTCAGGCACAAGGAGTAGATATTTTGGTGCATAAACATCAGATTGCCTGGGATGTTCAGGATCCTAGGTCCTGCTCTTCAGTTCTCTGCTAACTCTGGAGAGAACAGGATCCTGCCCTAATACAAATCTTCACTGTTTCCTTTTAGTTCAGCTGTACCGTGTGTACCAGCTGTTCCTCAGTGTGGAAGGGCCGGGAAATACTGCTCTTAACTTCTGTCTAATTCTTATGTCGAGCAGGTCTGGATTCTTAGGATCAACATCACCTTTAATAACACAGTGGTCCTCCTCAGTGTCCCTTCATCCAATTTCAGGTTTTGCACTGTCAGCTTGATTGTGTGAGGTTTTGCATCTTTCTCCCCTAAGGGCTGGGTTTCTATTTTGACTTTCTGCCACAGAAAGTCTGGTCAGGGATTAATGCCTGAAATTCTGTGCTGCTAGATGCAACACTAGTGTTTGTAACACCTTAACAGAAGGAAGGTGAGACCTGCTTTAGAAGGAAATTGTAGCAAACACAGCCTCTAAAAATTTATCAGGAGAAACAGCTTGGAGTCTTGTGCAGTTAACTTGACATTTTATTTGTTGTGCGGATCATATTTTCCTTTTTTTCTCCGTAATGTTCCAGAAACACTTCAAGAGAGGTACGTTATCACCATATTGAGCAGACGACTCTTTGGCTTCATCTACTGGTTGGAAGAATCACGTAAGCAATTCCTGGTCATCAGGGGAATCCAGGAAGATAGGGGCCTCTTTATATGCAATCTGGCTTACTTAGCACTTTTTAATGTAATAGTTTTCGGATTTCCAAAACATTCTCAATGTTACCTGAGAAGGAAGTGTGTGGTGATGTTTCCTTGCTGGTGAACCATTCCTCCTGGCCACTGTACCTCTCTGTAGGGCAGCTTGTGACAGTGTGCTGGGAGGGTAGTTTTAGTGGTATAAAGTCAAAACTCTTTTCCATACCTGCCACCAAGTGATCTCTGGGATCTTTACTATTTCCTGACACTGAAGGAAGTGATTACTGTGTATAGTAACTATCTGGCTTTGCTTCTGAAAAATCAAGAGAATCTCCTCTGGAGACTATGAGCATGTGACAAATGTTTGTGTTGGGTTTTTTTTCGGAAGAGTTACTGTTTTGCAGGACTCAGTGATTTGAGTTATTCTGCTTGTAGGACATCTGCCTCCCATCCTTTACTTTGGCAGCCTGTATGTCTCCACATGCTGACACTCATTTTTAAAGCCAGTGGGACCAGAGAAATTAACGTTACACCACTGTTTATTGTTCTGTTCCCAAATCCTTATAATCTGTGTGCTGCAGCACTGTTTCTGCTGAAGGAAAGAATGTCTGTTGAGCAGATATGCTTTTGAAAACCTCCTGCCTAAATCCATCATATTATCGTGCACAATGGAATTATGAAGAAATATTCATGTCTTCAAGGCTCTTTGGAGGTGAAAAAATTGTATGTATTAACTACTGTGACATTAGAAGAACATTAGGTTTGTTGATAAATTGAGAGCAAATACTGGCAAGAGTACAGGTGGCAAGCAAGAGATGCTTGGTTTGATGGGTAAAGCTGTATTCATTTTTTCAAGAGAAGAACCAATTTCATCAGCAGAAGATTATCTAAAGGAAAGAGCCACTGAGACATTATCTCAGTATGCCTTGATGAGACACTCTTCTGACCACGAACAACCTCGTTAACTAATCATATGCCAGAGGTTTTGACTACTGAAATAACAGACCAAAGTAAAATAGAAAACTAGAAGAATGACACACACACACAAAAATCAGTCCTGCAACAGCTGCTGGCTTTCCTCAGGCTCTATGGTCTCTATGTATATACAAACTTATTTCTTGCAGAGTCTTAATTGCCCTGCCTTGTAGGAGACTGACCACAGGGTCTCGTATCTGAAGTGAGCATTGACTAAAATCAGCTCCACAGAAACATCTTCAGCTGCACAAGTGTAGCAGAGATATGTGTTCCCTGCTCTGTGCCTGCCTAGCGACAGTTGCTGGCATAGATTCATATGTGTTGCTTCATGGATTACTCCTGGGAAGGGACCCTGTGCAACAGGCATGATATGATTGCCTCCATCTCCAATAATAACCCTAATCAGAGGGTGGTCAGAACTTTTAGTCAAAAACCGCTGTGACAGAATTGTTGATAATATTCCTCCAACTATATCACTGTTTTTATTTTCCAACGGATTAGGTTCAGTGTCTGGCCTTAAGAAAATAGTCTAAAAAAAAAAAAAAAAAAGGCTAATCTCACCGTAAAAGTCAGAGCACTTTCCACTGCCTTTGATATAGTATTGCAAACAATTTTTCAATTTATTTGAAAAAAACAAACAAATAAACAAACAAACCTGTTTTCTCTATACTTGCCCTGAACCTGACTTTCCTCTCCCTCTAGGTGGATTCAAGACCAAAGCACCTCTACTTTCTGGACAGGGTCACGATAATGGGCTGCAGGTGTGAACAATTGTTCCCTGTACTGCAGGCACTGAGCTGTAGTTAGGAAGTAAAGGCAGGGAAGTGGTGCCCTGGGAAACGTGAATGTGTAGTGATGATCCAGGAGTCTTTTGCAATGCCCTATCAGCCCTTGGTCCACGTTGTCATAAAGTCTGTGTCTGATGTCACTAAGAGTACAGAAGAGGTGACTGTAAGAACAAATAAATAGCCAAAAGGTTCATTTTGTTAATACAGTGAACAATGGGTCTCCAGTATTATAGACTGCATAGAAGTGAGTATTCATATTTCCAGTTAGTATATGTTGGTGGGTTTACTTTGAAATCAACAAATCTGTATAAATCAAGTACTCAGTATGCATGAATTTGTCCTGTGACTTAATTACAAAGACCTAATTCTTTTCTTCCATGCAGGAGAACTTTGCGTGGATTTTGTCATTAGTCTGTTGATTGCCTTTTCCTTTTTCCTTTAGTGGCTAGTCTACAGTAAGGATTTTAGAGAGTGTTCAGTTTGAATGTAACTAAAATGCTAGTATGTTTCATGTACCCTTTTTAGTGCCAGAGCAAAAACATAAGGCTGCACAGCAGAATACTTTTTTAAATCAAGGGCCTTATTTCCAAATGTGCTGGAAAATTGGTGGAAATTAGAACTTCGAACGTGAGCAGGTGGAGGCGTTCCACTTTTGAAAAGCAGCTCCTAAAGGCTTAAATATCAATTTAATGTGCTCCTGGGGTGCAAATAGCCACTTGTTGACTCCATACAAACATAAATGAATACACACCTTAGAGGCATTTACAGGTGGAAATAACTACAGACCGACTGCATGAGCTGAGGTTTTTAAGCACCAAAGGTCAAGCTGTATAACTTTTATCCTTATTGTTTTTATCTTCTTTTTTTAATCTCTTCTTTATCTTTTTTTTTTTTCTTTCCTCCTAAATGAAGCCAGAAGTCTTTCACTTACATGAATAAAATTCATCAAGGGAATGGCTTCTCTCAGTTTACCGCTTTCCCGTTTTCTGCTTTGCAAACATTACAACCAACAGCTTTAATTTTTTTCCTTTGTAACACTTTATTTGATAATGAAAAAATAAGAAACAAGTATTTTCAGTTCTGAATTTCCACATTAGGAGGGAAAAGTCACCAAACCCTTTTTTTTTCCTATAAGATTTCTGGTCAAACAACATCAAATACTTCAGATAGAGATCAAGTTCCTTCTCATTTCAGTGAAGTTTGATACTGTCTCATGTTAGGTCTGAAATCTCTGGAGGCGAACCTCTTCACTGACATCAGTTGTGTTTCTTTTCTAAGACACAGATGTGCTGTGGTCAGTAATATGCAGTAATTTGTAGCAGTAATTTGGACTGCTAACTAGTCCAAACTATGACACCTATGAGGCCTCAGCAGAATGTTACCATCACCAAGGCAATTGTTTGTTTATAAGTAAATTTTTGTGCATCTCTTTCAGCCATTATTTTAAAATCTGTTGTGAACAATGCCTGAATGTATATGATGTTTTTTTTAGATTGTGGCATTTTGTCAGGGATTTTGCTGTTATTTCCTAACCAAATTAGGAGAAATATCTTATCAGCATCTTCCACTGTCATTTTCCCTCTGCAAAGCAACTTGCAGTCTTTATAGTCAACAGCATTCTCTTCTCTTATCTTTTATGGGGAGATTTGTTTGTTCATTTCATTCCCTCACCATGAACTCATGTTATCACTATAACCTTGCAAGTTATGGTAAGAAACGTGTGCACATCATTATTATTTGTGTTTTTCCACACAGTTGTGTTTCTTTTCTAAGACACAGATGTGCTGTGGTCAGTGGGTAATCTCTTGGATGACAGAGTTAAAAAGCATAGCCAACCTGAAAACCCGGAGTCCACTTCCACTACTAGTTGATGACAAGTAGCAGACAGAAACCCAGGACTTTCCCAATAAAAATGGAAAACATTCAAATATACTTTGCAATTTGGTCATCATCTTACTTTTCAGAAGTTTATTTATCCACCACCTAGAGGTAAGAGTGTCACAGATCTAGATTCAACAGCTCCTCTTCCCAAAGGAGAACAAACTCCCATGTTAACACCAAGAATTTCTGTGCCAGGCAGATACAGAAATGCCTGTTCCTACAGCTTTGGCTGTTTTACCCGTTCATTTTACATTTTGTTAACACAGTAATGACTCCTAATGGTTGTAATAAGCTGAAGCAAAGGAGAGTCTTCATATGGGTGGCTAGACCCACATATCTTCATGGGCAATATAAAAGTCTCCTTTAAGTATGAGGAGTCTGTTGAGTATTAAAAAAAAAAAAAAAAAAAAAAGAAAAAAAAAGTGAAAAAAAAGCACTGTACAATTCACTGACAACTACACAATCAAAATCATGAAAACTTAATGGGTTGAGGTGGAAGTCTTTCAATGGTTTGTTTGGGTTTTTTTTCCAAGCCTTTTGGTGATGAGGGAGAATCTCATAAGTATCTTTACCTTCTCACATAATTTTTTTCCCACAGGCATGCTTCCTCCAGAACTTCAAGCCAGAAATAACGGTGGCCATGTAAGAGTGCTGAACTGCTCAAATATTCTTAGTAAGACAAAGCAGAAATGAGATTGAGACTGGATCAGCAAATCCATCAGCATAAAATCCACTAAAAATAAGTAATACGAATTCATATAAAATAATCACATGGATTTCTACAGAAGCAAAGGCAAAAAAAAAGATACAGGAACATAACTTGTGTCTTCCAGGGATATTTCAGAACTAACTAGTTTTTAGAATATCCCTGAAACTGGCTACTCAATATTACATTTACATAGGAAAAATATCTTTGCCTGAATATTTCTCAAATGATGGAGATATGCCAGTGGATGCAAGGCTGGAATACATTAGAAATTTGGTAAGACTGAGCTAAAAATCGTCCATATGACTGCCAGGAGAAAGTAGTAAGAAGAATGTGAGGCTTTTGTGCAATATTCATGTCACTATTACAAGAACAGAGTGTAATCCAGCCAGATATAATCCTAGTAACAGACATCTCAGGATATTGCAAGAAAACAAGTATCTGGAAAAACACAAATAATAATGATGTGCACACGTTTCTTACCATAACTTGCAAGGTTATAGTGATAACATGAGTTCATGGTGAGGGAATGAAATGAACAAACAAATCTCCCCATAAAAGATAAGAGAAGAGAATGCTGTTGACTATAAAGACTGCAAGTTGCTTTGCAGAGGGAAAATGACAGTGGAAGATGCTGATAAGATATTTCTCCTAATTTGGTTAGGAAATAACAGCAAAATCCCTGACAAAATGCCACAATCTAAAAAAAACATCATATACATTCAGGCATTGTTCACAACAGATTTTAAAATAATGGCTGAAAGAGATGCACAAAAATTTACTTATAAACAAACAATTGCCTTGGTGATGGTAACATTCTGCTGAGGCCTCATAGGTGTCATAGTTTGGACTAGTTAGCAGTCCAAATTACTGCTACAAATTACTGCATATTACTGACCACAGCACATCTGTGTCTTAGAAAAGAAACACAACTGATGTCAGTGAAGAGGTTCGCCTCCAGAGATTTCAGACCTAACATGAGACAGTATCAAACTTCACTGAAATGAGAAGGAACTTGATCTCTATCTGAAGTATTTGATGTTGTTTGACCAGAAATCTTATAGGAAAAAAAAGGGTTTGGTGACTTTTCCCTCCTAATGTGGAAATTCAGAACTGAAAATACTTGTTTCTTATTTTTTCATTATCAAATAAAACATATGTTGACTAGTGGTCTAAACATGTTCTGATTTTGTTATACAAATTTGTTAAGAGGACTGCAGATCTCCAAATGAGAAGCGCAGATCTCCAAATAAGATGCACAGACCTAAAACCTGCAAAGTTGTAGGTACACTTTCAATTTTTTCCCCAGCTTTTGCCAAATCTGGATGTAATAGAAAAAACATGATAAAGCAGTGTCCATAATTGAAAATAATAATAATATCTTCATTATTTTTAATTGCTTATGAAGATTACAGGATCTAGTGGGAAATTAAAGTGTTTGTTAGCTTTTTTCTATAATGAAACTAGCCCATGTTATTGTTCACAGTTATAAAGTTTTTGTAAAGGTATTTTAGAATGCTAGCAATTCTTCTCCAAGCAACCCTAAAGGAGTTGTCATTGATCAACTGATTTATTGTCTTATGCTTATGTAAATGTATGTTTGGTTGCATATTACTGGGAACACTGAATGTCCTTAAACAATAATGATATTCAACTAGATCCCATTATATAGCTCTGACATCAAGATGTAATTTTAATACCAGGCTATTTGGAGATAAATTGAGTATTTTGCAGCTGTTACATTTCAAAAAGCCAAGCTGAGGTGCACCCACTGTGCTTGTTGCAATGTTACTTGAGGTGGCTTTAACCTAACTTCTCATTGCCTGAATGGCCAGATTTATACCAATAGCAACACACATCATTTAGCCAGTGTCTTCACTGAAGCACACAGCAGTATTTGTTTTGTATTAATCTCTAAAGGACAGGTTTCATTGAACTGCCCATATAAGTTAGTGTGACATGGCCAGAGTTCTACAGATTTATTGAACAAACTTAGCAGTGGGGATAACTGCTTGATAATGCCAAATAAATGCCACTATTTCAGACACAGCTTACTGCAACCACTGGGCACTGTTACCAGATAGACATTGAAAGTGACTTACGGATGTTTTGTCACTGTCTATCCAATGCAAACCTCAGTGCACAAAGCCGTGTGAAATAACCGAAGAAAATCAGGAAATTTGTATCTCACATGCTTCAATGCTCTTTTTCTTCGTTATACAACTTCTGCAAATGTTGCTTAGCTTGAATAATCCTTTTGAATGCAACAGAGTTAGCAAAAAATTGGGTTAGATTTTGGAAATAAGGGTTTCCTTTTCTTCCTTAAAAAGCAAAACAAAACAAAACCAAGGCAAGTATATGTAATTGCTATGTTTGTATATTGCTGTCCAAGTAAGGCATGCCTATAATAGTCAATAAAATGCACAAAACCTTTATTTTCCTCCCATGAGCTAGGGTATATGGACAATGCAATTGCCTTATATAAAGCCCAACATTTGAAATGTGTATATATTTCCTTAAAATACTAATGCAAAACAATATGGAGTGGGAGGGGTAGGATTTATTGAGGCAATGGTAAGGAGATGGCTGCAGATTTTTCAAATATTTATTAATAGGTTCTTTTGTGGCATCCATTACCATAGTAACAGAACGCCTCATGCAGTCATGACCTCATTCTTTGCTTTTCCAAAGGTAAACAGATGGGAACTGAAATGCACAGATGAAAAGACTAAAAACCCAAGGTCAGAACTCGACTTCTACACCAAAGACAGTACTAAAATCTAGTTCTCTGAAGTCCTAGTCTATTGTTTTAACCCTGTGGTGGTTTAACCCCTGCCAGAAGCTAAGCACCGTGCAGCTGCTTGCTCACTCCACCCCTTCCCCACTCCTGGCGGGATGGAAAGGTGAACTGGAATAATGTAAAACTGGTGGGCTGAGATAAAAACAGTTTAATAATAGAAATAAAATAAAATAATAATAATAATAATATAATTATAATAGTAATATAATTTGTTATGATGATGATCATTATGATGATTATAGTAATAAGAACAACAACAACAATATTTGTAACGAAGCAGAGATGGAGAGAGGGGAGTAAAAGCTAAGGGAAGAAACCCAAGTGTTGCACAGCACAGCTGCTCACCACCCACTGACCGATGCCCAGGCAGTCCCCCAGCAGCAACTGGTGGCTCCCAGCAAACTCCCAGTTCATATACAAAACGTGACATTCTGTGGTATGGAATATGCCTTTGGCTAGTTTGGGTCAGCTGTCCTGGCTGTGTCCCTTCCCAACTTCTTGCACACCTGCTCAGTGGCAAAGCATGAGAAACTGAAAAGTCCTTGACACAGGATAGCCACTACTTAGCAGCAACTAAAACATCAGTGTGTTATCAATGTTATTCTCATATTAAATCAAAACCAGAACACAGTACCAGCTACTAGGAAGAAAATTAACTCTGTCTCAGTCAAAACCAGGACAAACCCAAACTCATCTATCCTTTTACTGCAAGACAAATTAATTAATTAATTATGCATCAAATAAATAAATAGTAATGTTTTTCACTCTTTAGTGTTTTCCAAATCATCTCAACTTGACTGATTTACCTAAATCAGATAAAATGAAGAGACAGCTTCTGGTATTTGAAATGTTTTGAGAGAATCTTTTAAAAAAGTTTTCACAGAGTCTCGAATGAGGAATTCTGCCTCAGTGTGAGGATGCAGAAGACTGACTGGATAAACCTGGAAATGTCACAATAAATTCTCTCTCTGAGTAATATGGAACGTCCTTAGTTAAAAACAGAATATCTGATTCAGATGAACATCTGGGTGTCATAAGTAAAAACGAGCTAGTCACAGAAGAATAGATAGAGCATGAATAAATTCACAAACTAAGTATCTTTCCTTACAGTTAGATTTTCTCAAGATTAATCCCTACTGGGAAAGCTCAGCGTCTCTTGTGCTGATGAGTAATACAGGTTTCAGCAACTGTTGCCTTTGTTTGTAGAATGTTTGAAGTGGGCCACAGGATGGATTTCCCTCTTGGTATGGGCAGAGTGAGGCTAAATCATGGAAAATAAAGTGTATGTGCTAACATTCCAGCACTGAGCAGATGAGTCCCTGAATTCCTGTCCCAGAGGAATCCCAGCAAAATGAGCTAAACCTCGCCCTAAGGCTTTCTTTTTGAGCACAGTTCCTTGTTCACTTTAGTCCAAAGCTACCCTCTGCTCTAGTCCCATGGGCAGGAAGAGATGTGCTGCACACGAATTAGTCCTTAATGCCTTGCTACACCACTTCCATTAAGCTGACATTACCACTTATTGCAACAGTTATACTATTAGCACAATTTACCTTTGCACTGCAATATTCATTTAAAGCATCTGAATTAGCAGAAATATTTACATTAGTTTTTTCCCCTGCTTGTGAATGAGGGCACTAAAACCTTCCTTGTCAACAGAGTAACCTGTGCATGTGAGCAAAACAACAGCACATTTCAATTATCTTGATCAAACTTTTAAGCCGAGTGTATTTCCTGCTTAATTTTGGATCATAGATGTAGAACAGTGAATCAGTTAAATTATTTTTTTTCTTGTTTTGGGATTTTTAAAAAATATTTCTGAGACAAAGAAAACTGTTTTACATCACAAACTGATTAATGGGGCGTAAGACAAAAAAACAAAAAAAAAAGTGCAAGGGATAGATTATGTTGAACTTCCACAATGGGAAGAAATTTGGAATGGTTTATACATAATTTCTATAGGATTTTAACATCTGATCAGCATCAATAATGCATGTTCCTCTCAAAATGAAAATTTCTAATTGAATTTGTTTGGAGACTGCTTAAATACTTCACCAGGGGATGACATAAGTGACTGCACCTGTCAGACCAATTACAGGTGTTAGTTCTCCCTCACGAACATTCCACAAGGCATAACACTACAGCAGCACTGTAAGACCCAGAATAATTTGAAAATTATATTGGGGCAATCCAATAATAAATCCATATTAAGGGTAACAGCATTTCAAAACTGAATCTTGAAAACAAACACAGCATAATTTGGAAGCAAATTTTATTTCCAGAAATTCCAGGATATTTCCACATAAATTTTTCCTCTTCTCACTGGAAAAAAACCTGGTCACTGTTTCTGTTGTTCCTCCTCTACAAGCATCACCCTGGTGCTTTTTCAGCACCTCTTCCACTGTCATTGCTGCAGCAGGGTTTCCTGTGGGAGGAGGTGCTGCCAGCATGGCCCTGGGGCTGCAGGGGGCCTTGACCTATGGTGGGACATGGGGTCTGGGAAAGGCATGAAAAGAAGGAGAAAGCAGTGCTCAGAGCCTGTGTCACAGAAATAGTTATTTATTTTCTTTTTCACAGTACAATGCTTGCTGGAGACTGGCTAGCGCCGCCAGTGTGGCCACCTCTTGCAGGGCTGGGGACAGTCCTGGGGGTCAGTGGCCCTTCTCTTTGGGGGGCGCTGGGGTCCCCTGGGTGAGCAGTTACTGTCCTGGATGGGAGCCGAGGGGCTGCGGCGGCTGCCCTGGGCAGAGGGACCAGCCACCAGCTGTGCCTGCCGCGGCTCCTCCTGGGGCTGCTCCCGCTCTGCAGGGACAGGCGCAGGTGAGCGGTGGCCGAGACCCCTGTGGAGGGCAGACTCTGACGTGCCGGCTTCCTCCTGGCTGGGGGAGCCTGCAGGGCTGCTGGAGGAGGCCAGGCTGGAGTTGAGAGTCCCCTTGCGGGAGGTGGTGCGGCTGGAGCTGGAGGAGCTGGAGCTGGAGGGGTTGGAACTGGCCACAGGGCTGTTATCCCTGTCCCCCACAGCATGGGAGTGCAGCAGCCTCTGGGCCTCCTCGCTGCACCGCTCCACAATGATATGGATGATGCTGTCAATCAACCATGCTGTATATTCCTCGAGGATGTCCTGCAGTATCTGGACCATAATCTCCTGATCAGGACCACGGACGCAGAGGCAGTGCAGGATGAATGCCTCTGCATACATTGCCATCCACCATCGGGCCCCAAATATTTCTGCCAGCTCGTGGCGCAGCCAGGGCAGCACGGGATCCAGGAGGTGCTGATGTCTTTGGAAAAGTTCTGCCCAGACCTGGGGCAGGAGGCCACCCACAGCCGCTGTCCCCACAGCTCTTCGCTCAGCTGGGGACGGCATCCTCTGTGGAGAAGACGGAGGGGACGCCACGGGGTGAGGGGGGCTGTTTTCGGCCAGGCGGTTGGGAGCTGCACGTGCCTGGCTGCTGGCATCTTGTGACCCATATGGGTGTGTTCTCCCAAACGGTAGGTACTTGATATTTGTCTGCACAGAAAACTTGACAACCTCCATCGGTCTTCTGCAAAGGGGGCATGATGGATTCCTCTTTACCCAATGCATGATGCAACTCACACAGAACCGGTGGTTACAGGGCATCACATAAGCGACCTCATCTATAACGTCCTGGCAGATGGGGCAGGTCCACTCTGCTGCCTTGGCCATGTCTGCTTGTTGCAGCAGGCTGGGGAGAGCCGGGGGTGAGGAGCTGCTCCCCCTCACTGGTGTCACACGCTGCAAAATGGAGAGTCCACGCTCAGCCGCTGCCTCGGGGAAGGGAGGGGAGGAAGAAATGGCCAGGCCCATCAAGGAGGACACCCTCCCAGCTTCCTAATCCCCATCACCTGCCCCATGGCCACCCCGGGGGATGGTTCCCCGCACGGCTCACCTGCGCTGCTGCAAGCACAGCCCGCGGTGCCCGGCTGCCTGACCCAGGCAGGGCCGGGGAAACACAGGCGATGGCTCTGGGATGGACACCGAGAGCTGCCGGCGGCAGCCCCCGAAGCACCACCCAGCAGCAGGAGAAGCCTCAGGCCTCGCAGGCACGCTCGGCAGGAGGCCAGGCACGAGCCAGACTGGCCCAGGCTCTGCCGGCGCCCGAAGATAAAGCGGTGAGGGATGTGAGGTCACAGCCCATGGCTGGCTGATGTCACAATGGGTGACGCTGGGTGACGCCAGCTTCCAGAACACGGTGATGTCACAGCGGGCCTTCCGCCCCCACAGGCGCACAGCATCAGGAGAGAAATGAAAATACCATTTCTTGTTTTCACCTTTTACATTCCTGTGTTGCTCCAGCTTGGTCCCCTGCAACCCGCGTTTGTGGCTGTGTTTCTCATCCCCGCTCCTGCCACCTCTCACAGGTCCCCTGCGAGGGGGAGCGTGGTGGGACCAATCTGTGTGGACCACTGCCCGTGCCTGAATAACGCCTCCCGCAGCTGGCTGCCTTTCCCTGTGCAGTGCCAGGATCTGCAGGGGGGAGCTGGGCGCTCGGTGGGCAGCCCTGGGCCAAAGTCTCCCAGCCTCCTGGGTTGTGCCCCGACCCACAGGGAGAAGCCTAAAGGGGCACTTTGCTCCAGCCCCATCCACTCCCGCTGGCACTCACCCACAGTGCCTGGTCCCTCTCCGCTTACCAAGCTTGCCACCCTGCTGTTAGCTCGTGCTCCTGGCCAGCTGTTGCGTTGGTGGTCCCCAAAATCACCAGCAATGGAGCCTGAACCACTTTATGCCAGAAGGAGTTGTAGTTGCTCTCCCACCAGAGTATGGTAGAAGGGGCGCAGACGCCCTGCTCATGTCCCCAGGGAGCCAGGATGGATTCCCACATGGGCCGTGCTGTCCCATCATCTCTTCTTGCCTCTGCCTTTCAGAATCATTTCTAGTCATTGTTCATGGGAGAGGTCTCCATCCTGAGAATGTCCCTGAAGTGATGAGGACCTCGCCACAGTGACAGCATCGAGGCATCTGAATGAAGTAAATCTGCACATTTACAAATGTTCCCCACGGTTCCGGGTGTGCCGCTAGACTGGCCTTCTCCTTCTGCCTTCCCTCATGTTGTTGAAAAGTTGTCCTAACCGTAGGAAGAGTTAAGGATTTGAAGGGTGCCAGCAAGCTTCGATTGTTGACACCTCCATTGCTGACAATCAAAAGCCCCTTGCGATCGTGCAAGCTACAGAAGCAATGGAATGACTAAACCCGTGTAAGAACTATACGAATCCTCAATGAATGTAGACTGTTGAAACGGAAAAAGCAATCCTATTTAAAGTTCCTTAACTTTCCTTTTCCAGTATTAGCTGCCTCTTCAGGTGCACCACCATTTTAAGGGTTTAGGCATCAGCTCAGTGACTTCATTGAAGCGTTCCATTGCTCTCATCCCATTCCAAAATCTTGTTGAGGGTGGATGGATGAGAGAAAAAGAGGCACACAAGCAAAATGTTGAGCAAAGCTGTGAGGAAGGCGGAGCAAAGGTGTCCTGCCATCGAGCTGCAGTGCTGGCTGCCCTGTGCTGGTGTGGGCCACCGGCTGGGCCACCCGAGCAAGGGCAGGTCTCTCTCTGCTTGTTCTCGCTGCACTCCCCAAGCTGCTTTGGCTGCCGTTTGCAGGGAGCTGGGAGGAATCAGTGCAGCCAGGCTCACGGTGGGGTATTGCCTGCCTCCTGGGGCTGCTGTAGTACAGTCAGTGGGACGGGATCAAGTGGTGAACCCTTGCTTGAAAGCGGGCTGGGAGAGAAGCGGGGACGAGGTTTAAGCTGCAGGAGGAGGGTGTCCCTACCTCTCCATTTGTTACCATCTTCTCAGGGGTACCTCCCAGGGAGGAATCCCTGGGCACATCACAGGAGTCCAAACAAGCCCGCTTCCTTCAGCCTTCAGTACCGAATCTCAGTCAGCGCTGACCGAGCAGGTAGTTCAGTTTGTATTCTGTACAAACTGGCGTTTCTAAAGCAAAGTCCCTGCTGCTTTGGTGAAGGAGCCCGGTATCTCTGGCTCTCTGGTGGGTTGCGGCACTGGTCTGAAAGCTGTCTCAGCTCTTTCCCTGCATGGAACCCCTTCAGTGCCCAGGATAGCACGCACCAAAGCTGTCACCTGGCCTGTCCCTGTGCCCGGACTGTTGCCATTCTGAAGGGCAGGATCTCTTAAGCATCCCTAGAAGGGTTCTGGCTCCTTAGGGGAATAAAAAGTTACCACACACACAGAACCCCGGAGTAATATCTCCGCTTGGATCAGAGAGTTACCTGATCATCCTTGGAGACAAGGATCTCTTGTGCCACTGGCAACGGGACTGGCGGAGCCTGGGTTGCCCTGCCCAGCCACCGCTTGTTTGCAAGCAGGACGGGATGTGTTTCTCTAGGGAGGTTTGCATTTCCACTGGGGACATCATTTACAGAGCCCTGCCGTGCTTGGTTCTAAAACTTGTCTCTGTCAGGCTGAGATCTCTGCAAGGTGAGGCTACTCCTTTGCAGCTGTGCATTTCCCTTTCCTACGTGATGCTTCACAAATCTGGAACTCCAGTTTGTAGAGAACGTAGAATTTAGGTTGGGAAAGACCTTGAAGGCTGTCAAGTCCAACTGTAAAGGTAACACTGCCATGTCCCAAAGTGCCCCACCTCCACCTCTTTTAAACACAGCCAGGGAAGGTGACTCAAGCACATCCCTGGGCAGCCTGTTGCCATGCTTGAAAACCCATTTGGAGAAGAAATTTCCCGTCCTTTTGCTCTGGTGTTTGGAGAACACCGTACCACTGGGTGTCACAGAAGGATCTCAGTAGGGACAGAAAGAAGGGGGGAAGAGAGGCAGCAGAGAGAAGGGGAAGAGAAAGAGGAAAAGATAAGGAGGAGGTGGGGGGAGGAGGGAGGGAAGGAGGAAGGCAAACAGGGAAGGAGGGAGGGAGGGATAAAGGAAGGGAGGGAGGGGATGATAAAGGGAGGGAGTGAGGCAGGGACAGAGTGGAAGGTTTGGGAACCTTGAGGAGTGACCAGCCTGCTCTCCATGGACAAGAGGTGCTCCATCTGCCGGGGTTCAGGTGGCCTTTGGTGGCTGCTGTCCCCAACAGGGCTCTGCAGTGCAATCTGCACATTGCAGTTGTAATTCACACCAGAACCCTCTCTAATGCATGTGGGCATAGTGAGGAATGCAATGAAAATTGCCCCAAGGGAAATGAGAAGCAGCATTTGCCAAAGGGTGGGTGGAAGCTGGAAGAACAGTAGCCTGATTCGGACAGGGAACATGAAGCATAGAGGGTGGTAATGCCTGGGAGGTGCTGTCACCTGTGAAATACTCTGCCTCACATCAAACCGGCCTTTAATGCCACTGACAGAAAGTCAGCATGGCTCCGCAGCTGTCAGTGCCATTGCTCATCTTGAGCTGACCTAAGACGGGCAGCAATAGACAAGGACACCAAATCAGAGCGCTAATGTCACGTGAGGGGCACGAGCCCAATTCAGTGCTGGAGTAGGGGCAAATCCCAGAGGTGCTGGCATGCCCACGGGCAGCCTGGAGAGCTGCACTACGCAGGCTCAGTGGGATTCCGTGTTAGCTGCCTGCCAGTTTGGTAGGAATGGTGCAGTAAGTGTTCAGGGGGCCAAAGGGCACTCTGCGAGGAAGACCCTGGGAGCAGCAACAGCATCACAGCGATAGGGAACAAACCAGCGTGACAGGACCTGTGGGTGGGAAGCAGTGACTGACAGCAAAACCGACTTTTTCCACGGACCTCCTTGATCAGGAGAGAGCGATCAAGAAGTAGTAAGTAGGATCTGCAAAGCTGTGGATTTTGGCCAGGTAGTAATAGGGGGATTGCGACCCCTGGGTCAATGACTTCTCCAGAATGAAGTGCGGAGACGACACCTCTGCGAGCAATAAATGCCTGCTGCCTAAGAGAGCTAGTCCTAGAGCTCGCAGGGGAAGGGGCCGTACAGCATTTGCTCTGGGGCGGTGCGTCACTCGCATGCCAGCTGAAGAGGTTTTCTTAGCAGGGCTCTTGCCTAACAAGAGCTAGCGTCCGACTGGGTTCAACGGCACAGCAGGGCGGACAGGCCAGATGAATGCCACCTCCAGGTATGCTGGGAGTCCTGCTCAAGAATGGGGGAGAACAGGGGAAGAGGTCCTACTGGGTGCTGTTGGAAGACGTTTAAAGAACTATGCCATCACCGCGGCCCTGTCTCTGGATCTACTGCCTTTGTCCTTATGGATGATCCGAGCTTCTCAGGCATTGGCTAGGAATATCATGGAGTGGACACAAAGAGGCCTAGGAAATCCTGAAGCGCGTTGAAGATAACTTCTGGGTGCAGGTACTAAGGGAGCCGAGTAGGAAAGGTGCCCTCCTAGAGCTGTTGTTTGCAAGCAGAGAGGGAGTCGTCGGCAAAGTGGTGATTGGTGGCTGCCTTGGTCACAGTGGCCACCAAGGGGTTGAGTTTCACACCGTTGGTGAGCGGCCAAGAACTGCCAGCAGCACTTCGACCCTGGATATGCGGAGAGCAGAGCTGGGGTGCTGAAGGAGCGAGCTAGTAAGGTCCCCTGGGCATCTGCTTTTGAAGCTATGGGCGTCCAGGAGTGCTGGTTGCTCTTTGAGAGCCACCTCTTACGAGCGCAGGAGCAGGCAATTCCAAAGTGTCGGAAGCCAAGCGAGCAGGGCAGAAGGCCAGCTTGTCTGAGCAGAGATCTTCATCTGGGACTAAAGCAGAAAAAGAAACGGTGGGGACACTGGAAGGAAGGACAGGAGACACGAGAGGACTAGAGAGACGCCGTTTGCCACCGAAGGGAGACAATCCATGCGTCCCAAGCTCAATTAGAGTTGAAGCTGGCCAGCACTGTGAAGGAGAACAAAAAGGCCTTTTTAAAAGATGTGAACAGCAAAAGGAGAATGAGAGATAACATTGGTCTGGTGCTGGATAAGGTCGGTCAGCTCGCTCACAGATTGGGACGCAGACAAGGCCGAGACATGCCCTGCCTCCTTTTGGCACTGCCTTCAACACCGATGGCGGGCCCTGGGAGCCCCGGAGCCCAGTGCTGGGAGACCTCGGCTGGGGCGGTAAGAACCTCCCAGGCGAGCCTGAGCTTGCCTGAGAGTGGCTGCTGGTGCTGGATGTGCGTAAAGCTACAGGGCCCGATGGCATTCAGCCCAGGGTACGGAAAGAGCTGGCCGATGTCATCGCAGGACCTCTCTCCAGCACTTGTCAGCAGTCTTGGGAGCCTGGACAGGTCCCAGCCAATGCAGCACTAGCAAGTCGAATGGAGTTGAGTGCACCATTAGCAAGTTTGCCGATGGCCCCAAACTGGGAGGTGCTGTTGACTCTCTCAAGGGTAAGAGGCCTTGCAGAGGAATCTAGATAGACTGGAGCAGTGGGCAATCATCAGTGGCGTGACGGGCAGCCAGAGCGGGGCAACACATCTGGGGAAAGGGCTGTAAGGCACGTCCTGTGTGGAGCATCTGAGGATTCTGGGATTGTCTAGTTTGGAGAGAAAAGGGCTGAGGGGCAACCTCACTGCTCTCTGCAGCTTCCCGAGGAGGGGAAGCAGAGAGGGAGGTGCTGACCTCTTCTCCCTGGCATGCAGCAATAGGCTCTCAGAATCACGGGATCACAGCACGGTCAGTGTTGGAAGGGACCTCTGGAGATCGCCAGTCCAAGCCCCTGCTAAAGCACAGTGCACAGAATTGCGTCCAGGCAGGTTTTGAATGTCTCCAGAGAAGGAGACTC
Organism: Falco naumanni; assembly: GCF_017639655.2. Lineage (NCBI taxonomy): Eukaryota > Metazoa > Chordata > Aves > Falconiformes > Falconidae > Falco > Falco naumanni. Next base: position 8,997,676 of record NC_054080.1, read on the forward strand.
CACCAGCTCTCTGGGCAGCCTGTGCCAGTGCTCTGCCACCCTCAAGGTAAAGATGTTTTTCCTCCTATTCCGATGGAACTCCCTGGGTTTGCGTTTGTGCCCGTTGCCCCTTGCGCTGGGGGGAATGGCACAGAGCTGTGCCAGGGGAGGTCCAGACTTGAGGTTAGGAAGCATTTCTTTGCCGAGAGGGTGGTCAAACACAGGAACAGGCTTCCTAGAGAGCTGGTCGATGCCCCAAGCCTGTCACTGCTCAAGAGGTCTTTGGAGAGTGCCCCGAATAACACGCCTTAAGCTTTGCTCAGCCCTGCAGGGGCAGGCAGTGGGATGAGATGATCATTTTACCTTCCTTCCAAAAGAAATACTCTGCTCTGCTCTGCTCTGCTCTGCTCTGCTCTGCTCTGCTCTGCTCTGTCCTGTTCTGTTCTGTTCTGTTCTGCTCTGCTCTGCTCTGTTCCAGCCAAGCCAGCTGCCATTGTCCTTTCTCTCAGAGCTGGTGCGGACAGCATTCAGCCTGGAAGGTGACACTTCCCTACCAAAGGCCTCCTGGTACCGTGACTGTGGGATCTGAGGAGAACGTGAGGGCACGGAATATACACAAGGAGGTGACATTTGAGCACGCGCCTGCTGTCCACATGTGCATCTTCCCAAGTTTGTGCTCCTTACCTCTTCTCCTCTGGTGGTATCTCTACATTTCTTCTCTCACTGCCCTGCCCTTGGTCCCTGCCTCCTTGACAGCTCTCCCAGTAGCGAGCTTACCCCGGCCGACACCAGACAGTGCAGAGAACCCAGAGCAGAGCAGAAGTGTCGGTAGCGGGCAGAGGGAGGGACTGGGTGCAGGCTGAGGGCATTGGACGTGCGATGAAAGCAGCTTCCCCTCCTGCCCGCTCTGCCCTCGGCATCCGCTGTGCTGCAGCTGCAGCAGGATTGCCTGCAGGAGGAGGTGCTGCCCACGTGGCCCTGGGGCTCCGGGGACCTATGGCCGTTCCCCCCCCCACCCCCCCAGGCAGGTGCCACCCACGGTGGGGCACAGGAATCAGGGACGGGCACCAGAAGAGAGAGAAAGAAGCACAGAGGGCCTGTGTCAGGGAAACAGGAATTTATTTCCTTGCCATTGAACATGGAGGTGCTGGAGCCGTGCTAGCGGGTCACCTCTTGCAGGGCTGGGGAGAGTCCTGGGGGTCAGTGGCCCTCCTCTTTGGGGGGCGCCGGGGTCCCCTGGGCAAGTGGTCCTCCCTGTCCCGGACAGGATCCGAGGGGCTGCGGCGGCTGCCCTGGGCAGAGGGACCAGCCACCACCTCTGCCTGCCCCGGCTCCTCCTGGGGCTGCTCCTGCTCTGCAGGGACAGGAGCAGGTGAGCGGTGGCCAGGACGCCCACGGAGGGCAGACTCTGATGTACCCGCTTCCTCCTCCCGATGGGAGCCTGCAGAGCTGCTGGAGGAGGCCAGGTTGAAGTCATTAGACCCCTCTTGGGATGTGGTCTGGCTTGAGCTGGTGAAGCTGGAGCTGCTCAGATTGGATGTGGGGGGCCTGGAGATGGTGCAGCTGGATGTGGAGGAACTGGGTCTGGAGGAGCTGGAGCTGGCTGCAGCTCTGTCATCCTCATCCCCCACAGTACGGGACTCCAGCAGCCTCTGGGCCTCCTCGCTGCATCGCTCCACAATGCTATGGATGATGCCATGGACCAGCTGTGATGTATATTCCTGAAGGCAGTCCTGCAGTCTCCGGACCATGAGCTCCCGATTCGGACCGAGGATGCAGAGGCAGTGCAGGATGATGCTCTCTACAGCCATTGCCAGCCACCATTGGTCCCCATATATTGTTGCCAGCTCCTGGCGCAGCCAGGGCAGCACGGGATCCAGGAGGTGCTCTTGCCTTTGGAAAAGTTGCGCCCAGACTTCAGGCAGGAGGCCGCCCACGGCCTCTGTCCCCGCAGCTCCCTGCTCAGCTGGGGACAGCATCCCCTGTGGAAAGGATGGAGGGGGTGCCACAGGGTGATGTGGCCTGCTTTCAGCCGGGAGGTCGGGAGCTCCACCTGCCTGGCTGCTGGCATCTGGCATCTCATCAAGGGCTTTGAAGCCAAACTCTATATAGTTGTCTTCTGCCTGCACAGAAAACCTTACACTCTCCATTGGTGTTCTGCAACAGGGGCACGATGGTTTCATCTTTGCACAACGCAGGATGCAGCCCAGGCAGAACTGGTGGTGACAGGGCATCACATAAGCGATGTCACTTTGAGTGTTGTGGCAGATGGGGCAACTCCACTCTGCCCGTGTGGCCATGTTCGCTTGTTGCGGCAGGTTGGGGAGAGCTGATGATGAGGAGACGCTCCCCTCGCTGGTGCAACACTCTGAAAAATGGAGAGAGGCCATGGTCACTCACTGCCTTGTGGAAGGGAGGGCAAGATGGAATTCCCAGGCCCCTTGAGAAGGAATCCTCCCAGCTCCCTAACCTCATCACCAAAGCCACGGCCACCCCGGGGGACGGTTCCCCGCACGGCTCACCTGCGCTGCTGCAAGCACAGCCCGCGGTGCCCGGCTGCCTGACCCAGGCAGGGCCGGGGAAACACAGGCGATGGCTCTGGGATGGACACCGAGAGCTGCCGGCGGCAACCCCCGAAGCACCACCCAGCACCAGGAGAAGCCTCAGGCCTCGCAGGCACGCTCGGCAGGAGGCCAGGCACGAGCCAGACTGGCCCAGGCTCTGCCGGTGCCCAAAGATAAAGCGGTGAGGGATGAGAGGTCACAGCACATGGCTGGCTGATGTCACAATGGGTGACGCTGGGTGACGCCAGCTTCCAGAACACGGTGATGTCACAGCGGGCCTTCCGCCCCCACAGGCACACAGCATCAGGAGAGAAAAGAAAATAGCGTTTCTTGTTTTCATCTTCTACCTTCCTGTGTTGCTCCAGCTTGGACCCCTGTGACCTGCACCCCTGGCCGTGTGTCTCATCCCCGCTCGTGATGCCTCACACTGGTCTCCTACGAGAGGGAGCCTGGTGGGACCAGTCAGCGTGGCCTGCCCACAGCTGGGTGACGCCTCCCGCAGCTGGCTGCCTTTCCCTGCGCAGTGCCAGGATCTGCAGGGAGGAGCTGGGCGCTCGGTGGGCAGCCCTGGGCCAAAGTCTCCCAGCCTGCTGGGTTGTGCCCCCACCCACAGGGAGAAGCCTAAAGGGGCACTTTGCTCCAGCCCCATCCACTCCCGCTGGCACTCGCCCACAGTGCCGGGTCCCTCTCTGCTTCCCACGTTTGCCACCCGCCTGGCAGCCCCCCCCAGGCAGGTGCCACCCACGGTGGGGCACACAAATCAGGGACAGGCACCAGAAGAGAGAGAAAGACGCACACAGAGCCTGTGTCAGGGAAACAGGAATTTATATCCTTGCCCTTGAACATGGAGGTGCTGGACCAGGCTAGTGCTGCTGGTGAGGCCGCCTCTTGCAGGGCTGGGGAGAGTCCTGGGCGTCAGTGGCCCTCCTCTTTGGGGGGGGCTGGGGCCTCTTAGATGAGTGATCCCTATCCCGGCTGGGAGCGGAGGGCCTGCGGCGGCTGCCCTGGGCAGAGGGACCAGCCACCACCTCTGCCTGCCCCGGCTCCTCCTGGGGCTGCTCCTGCTCTGCAGGGACAGGAGCAGGTGAGCGGTGGCCAGGACGCCCACGGAGGGCAGACTCTGATGTACCCGCTTCCTCCTCCCGATGGGAGCCTGCAGAGCTGCTGGAGGAGGCCAGGTTGAAGTCATTAGACCCCTCTTGGGATGTGGTCTGGCTTGAGCTGGTGAAGCTGGAGCTGCTCAGATTGGATGTGGGGGGCCTGGAGATGGTGCAGCTGGATGTGGAGGAACTGGGTCTGGAGGAGCTGGAGCTGGCTGCAGCTCTGTCATCCTCATCCCCCACAGTACGGGACTCCAGCAGCCTCTGGGCCTCCTCGCTGCATCGCTCCACAATGCTATGGATGATGCCATGGACCAGCTGTGATGTATATTCCTGAAGGCAGTCCTGCAGTCTCCGGACCATGAGCTCCCGATTCGGACCGAGGATGCAGAGGCAGTGCAGGATGATGCTCTCTACAGCCATTGCCAGCCACCATTGGTCCCCATATATTGTTGCCAGCTCCTGGCGCAGCCAGGGCAGCACGGGATCCAGGAGGTGCTCTTGCCTTTGGAAAAGTTGCGCCCAGACTTCAGGCAGGAGGCCGCCCACGGCCTCTGTCCCCGCAGCTCCCTGCTCAGCTGGGGACAGCATCCCCTGTGGAAAGGATGGAGGGGGTGCCACAGGGTGATGTGGCCTGCTTTCAGCCGGGAGGTCGGGAGCTCCACCTGCCTGGCTGCTGGCATCTGGCATCTCATCAAGGGCTTTGAAGCCAAACTCTATATAGTTGTCTTCTGCCTGCACAGAAAACCTTACACTCTCCATTGGTGTTCTGCAACAGGGGCACGATGGTTTCATCTTTGCACAACGCAGGATGCAGCCCAGGCAGAACTGGTGGTGACAGGGCATCACATAAGCGATGTCACTTTGAGTGTTGTGGCAGATGGGGCAACTCCACTCTGCCCGTGTGGCCATGTTCGCTTGTTGCGGCAGGTTGGGGAGAGCTGATGATGAGGAGACGCTCCCCTCGCTGGTGCAACACTCTGAAAAATGGAGAGAGGCCATGGTCACTCACTGCCTTGTGGAAGGGAGGGCAAGATGGAATTCCCAGGCCCCTTGAGAAGGAATCCTCCCAGCTCCCTAACCTCATCACCAAAGCCACGGCCACCCCGGGGGACGGTTCCCCGCACGGCTCACCTGCGCTGCTGCAAGCACAGCCCGCGGTGCCCGGCTGCCTGACCCAGGCAGGGCCGGGGAAACACAGGCGATGGCTCTGGGATGGACACCGAGAGCTGCCGGCGGCAGCCCCCGAAGCACCACCCAGCACCAGGAGAAGCCTCGCTCCACATCCAGACCTCGCAGGCACGCTCGGCAGGAGGCCAGGCACGAGCCAGGCAGGCTCTGCCAGCGCCCAAAGATAAAGCGGTGAGGGATGTGAGGTCACAGACCATCGCTGGCTGATGTCACAGTCCACAGCTCGGTGATGTCACAGTTGCCTGTCTGCTCCTGTGATGCTCACAGAGGTAGCACTCTGCCTGGCTCTGGGACCTGTGCAGATGAAAAACACAATCATGGCCATATTCCATATACTTAAATACTAGCAGCTCTTCTATGGCTTCAACATGCTTGATGGAAACACAAGTTGTCTACAGAGGACATGGCTGAAACCTGACAGATGAGAAGCCTCCAGTATTATTTACTGCCTGAGAAGCCACATATAGGAAGCTCAAAAGCAAAGGCACAGTTTGCATTGGAATACGCCCTGGGTATTGCAGAAGCACTGATTTCACTTTCAGAGATTTCTTGAGAGTTGTTCACTACAGGAATCTGACAACCAAAAAGCTTTTCACTGAGTCTCTTTTCCTAGTCATCATCTTGTATTTTTTTACTCCATTTCAATTCCACTTTATCATCTTGGGATGACATGTGGGGGAAAGGGTGACCATAATGGTACCAGGGGCCAGAGCTGGCGGGTGGGGTATACATATAACATAGTGAGAGGCTGAGGAGATCAGCCTTTCTTGACTGGAAATTGTATTCAAGCACACAGAAAAGCTTGTGGATGGCTGGAGCAAATGGCAAGTCCACTCATCAAAACACCAATAATTTTTAAGTTTAAGGTCATTCACAGGCCTGCATCACTTTGTCCTTCATCCAGTACAATCTTACACAGCTCTTTAAAACACCATTCAGTGAAGACTTCTTTTGAAAGGAGTGGAAAAACTGCCCTTCCTTTCCTTGGGAGTAGAACTATCCATGGGCACCAGTGATGCTTAAGATTTCTGAATAACGCTACAATATTTTTAAACAGAATTTCTATTAACAAGGACATTGTTTTGCTGCCAGCTACTTGGCTGTATTCTCATACTATACCTAAAAGAAAACTCTGCTTTTCTGCTTCTAATTCATCTCTTCAGCCCCAGACACACGTAAGTGTAGTTTAGTTCAGATGTTAGTACTTATGAACACAAACACCATTTGCTGTGATCTAGAATGTATTTCTTTTTGGTAGGGCTTAAAAAAACAAACCAGGAACAAGTTTAAATAAAACAGAAATAGGAAATTACATTCCTACTAGTACTACTAGACAGATTAACAGCTCACATAATAGCACAAATTATTGGAATTTGGAAATGTGTCACTTTCTGTCAAGCTTCTGTACGACACTCGGTAGTGAGGATTTCAGTTAAAAGACTAGATAAGGTAATGGTTTACAAAAAGCAGACAGCTCGATACGGAAGGACATCTTCCAACTGGGCCAAGTACTAAAATAGATTTCAAAGGTTACAAGAACTGAAGCCGTTACTGTTCTCTTCTATGTAGATAACTTCCATGGAGTGTTGATAAAGTGAAATGCTGAGCTCCAAGACAGCTGCAGGCAGATTTCATAAGGTTTTGGAACTGCCCTGCAAATGGTCTGATGTATGGTGAATAAAATTGAATGTTGACAAATGGACAGTAATACACATCAGGTTTTTAAAAACTCAAACATGCAGGGGTACACATGAATGAACGAGGATTCATCATTGTGGCTATCCTGGAACATGAGGAAACAATGGTGGAATTCTTGTTACCAAGCAAACCGTACATTATAAACCTACATAACCAAGTTGGTGTGAGGTATTTGATAGCTCAGGTGAAGAGCTAGAATGCCAGCACACATAACCTCACCGCAGGAGCTTGTAACAAACAGAGCTCTCACATGCTTGGAGTATTTTAAACCTATTCACCGAAGGCCAGATGCTGTTTTCCCATCACTGAAATTTAGCTTTATGTGCACATTTAGAAAGCTGATAGCGACCTCCCCACGCTACTTAGGAGTTGCTGGCTTTGCTGCTGTACTCACAAGGGGTGGACCTACTGTACCCCACAGAAGAACCGTCATCTATGGTCATGTTTCTTCCTCCAAGTGCTAAGGTCCATTGGCTAAGTTCTGTATCACAAGTTATTTGGAAGGTTTCTCCAGTCTAATAGGACGATTTTTATAGCCAGAGGAGTTTTCAGAAAACCATACAGGTAAATAGTTAATTCCTAACTCATGATTCTCACCATTATAATATGGAAAGATATGCAAGATGCATAGTGTTAAACCATCTGAGAAGGAATCCCAAGGGCGCTAGTTTCAGCTTTATTTTAGGCCTTCACATTACTTTAACAAGAAACTAGTCATACAGAATGTGCCTGATTTGTTTGGCTGGGGAAGGCAAAAGAAGTTGGTGATCTTACTCATACGGTTGTCAGCATGAGCTGAAAACAGTGGCTAACTTTGCTCAGGCCAGCGTTCCCCCACCCAGCAAGCTGAAGCATTTAACCTATGTTTTTACAGCTTTAGGTGGTCTTGTTACATATCTGCTATTAGTTAGAATTAGCAACCACATTTGGTTATATAGAAATACATTTAATCTTATAGAGTTATTTTAATAGGAATATAAAATTATAAGAAACATTTTAGTGGAACTTTGTATTTACACAACGACCGACAGCTACTATGAAATCCTTTATACATCCCTGTACCAAGGCTGAAAGAATAGGTCAGAATCACCTAGTAGGAATGATTAGAACTTAGATAACAGACTTAAGATTCAAGATGATTGGATACAGTATTTACGTATTTACATAGGAGAATGCATTGAGATGTCAAAATGTAGAATTAATGGGAACTGGGGACAGTCAACTGGAAAAACCCGTAAATACCTGCCAAGAAACAGTTACCTTAAGTAAAAGGTAATTCCGGCAGGGGGAGAACACGACCACCGACTCATGTACCACCGACCCAAATAGTACCCCAGACCCATTTCTAGATCTTTCAAACCTTTACTGCGCAGAATCAGATATGGGAGGAGAGTATTTTGATGATTTTCAGGAAATATTATGTTTATGCATGAATACTTAATGAATATGTATGAATGAGTTCTATATAAGGTGTATGATTTTGAAGCTTGGTGTGCGTTGATCGTGAGAGAACTCACTCACTCACCCGGCCATCAATAAAGAAATGTCTGCTTATCTGCATCACACTGGTGTCAATAAGTTCTTCATTCCGAGATTTCGGTAACAGTCTCTGACGTGTTACCCAGGTAAATTTTCATCATGGTGGAAGTGGAATAAAATAAACATGCTGGCCACTGAATCAGAGTTGCTGAATATGTGCTATCCTTCAGCAACATTCTGTTACAGTATTCATTCCTATGGGATGTGTCTACCATACATTCAGCACTTGACATTTTCCCAATTCATATCATCAAGCAGACCTCTCTCCAGTCCTCCTCTGTATTGATCTGTGCTACCTGATGTATAACCAAACTTCACAAAATCAAGAATCACTGTGTAATTTACACTCCATGCCGTGATTATCCTGACCAAATACAAGAAATAATGATATTTTACTAGTTTTGCTGTGGAGGTGTGCTGTGGAAGCACAACTTCAAGAGCATCAGAGAAAGTTTAGTGATTTACAAAAGTTGCTAGTCTTGGAATAGGAGTTACATGGCATATATCTAAATCTCGAAAAGAAGTTGTGCCTGAGTCCATAATTGCCAGAATTAGCTAATTTCACACTATACTTTGCTTCGTTTTCTAAGCAGAGGTATGTGACAGTGTGACCCTGTCACCCCTTTCTTAAGCCATAAGCACCAATGGGGATTGTGATGGCTGCATCCAGCTTACTCTGGACTTTTGGAGATGGATGGCAACATGGTAGCCAAGAGCTGTCTGGAATGGTGACCATCCTGGTGGTGTGCAAATATGATTGTAAGTCAATTATCTTACTTTACAAACAGTGGACAGCCTAAGGCCTGTTGAACTCTCCCGCACAGCTGCAGGCTGCACACCAGAATTTCCCATTAAGCAGGGATGCCTCTCAAGGTTACTGCTTGAGTAACCGCAACAGATTCTCGGTAAGTGATTAATATCATGCTAAACTCTGAACTCTTAGCCAGGTGATATAAAGGACATATAATCCATTAGACATAAAATACTGACCAAGTCTGGGACTAGGATTGGATCCAACCACACCTAGACCCCCGCCTCTGAGGAAGGAGCCCCTTTCCAAACCTGACAGCTTAATGGGAGGGTTTGCCTGACAGTTTTGTCTGACCTTGTCCTCTATGCAGCAAATAATCAAGTGTACCTTGCCATTGAATCTTGTTAAACCACTCACATTTACCACTGAACTTTGTCAACTCACTGTTCTTTACCAATAAAGTGTATAGTTGCTTCTCTCTTAAAATTAAGTGCATGATTCCACCCACAACAAGGTACCCATCAAGGGAAGTTCTTTCCTATTTACTTTCATAACCAAGTTCATAGATTTATGATTTCAGGTATATCAATTAGCCCTGATAATACAATTTCAGGGTATGTTTGAGGCACACTGAGGATTCTGCTGAGATCAGGAAAGTAATTTCACCAGCCCTAAGTCAACTGCCAAACTGCCAAATCAGAGTCTGTCCAGCTTTCTTGGGTAACAACTTTTTCTTGGGAAACAACACCAAATATTTTGTGCCTGTAAATTTTAAACCCTATATAATATGTTGCTCTGCCAATCATGAAGTAACCAGATTACCTAGGATATACCCAAATCCTCTGTAAGCCCTGAGAAAATACCAAGTTAATTTCAATCCTGGTGTCATATCTCTAAACTTCAAAATGTATTTGCACACAACTCTTGTAAGCCCCTATGAAACAAAGCTTTTAAGCGTATGCCTCTTAAGCAAGGCAGCAAACATACCAGGGCGTTTGAACTCCTATTTAGCTCTGTTCAGCCAGAATCAAGAATGCAATGTTGAATTAGGATTTTGAATTTAATGTACAATCCTTCTGTGGCTGGTTCTCAGTAGTGGGACACATTCCCCAGAGAGAGCCTGCATTACCTTCCACTCCTACACTCAATAGCCTATCTCCGAAAACTAGTGGAAGTATTGTCAACACCCCTGACAGTCTCAGACCACTAATCATTATTATAATAAATACTGTCAAAGGTGTGTCTTTCATGAAGTGCTGCTACCCATTACAAGAGCAACTGCTCGTGGTTTTTTAAAAGCGAACCAAATATTTGCATGAAGTTTACATAAAAATTGAAGGATTAGTTCAGTTCACCTGTTGGCACATTTAATTTATGCTGTGTAGGCATGTTGGTTATTTTGCTCCCTGGCTGTTTTAAAGAACTTTGAAATGCACAGAGCAAGTGCAGATTATTGGAGTGAGGCATATTTCCCTGTGTTATTGATGGAAATACGCAGTTAGTGTTAACCTTAAAATATTTGAAAGTACACTGAAATATTTCCAACTCTTTCTTATAGAAAAACTATAGTATTCCATTGCAATAACAGACTAAATAGAACACCAAGCAAGTAAATAATCTGACTACATTAGCATACCATGGTTGGTGTAGCAAAAACACTTCAGCTATGGAAACTATTAGAGAAAAATTATTTCTTCTCTCTTGCTGAAATACACATGTACAGCACTTTATGTTTCATATTGGGTTTGTGTGGCAAGGTTTTGGTAGCAGGACATCTACAGAGGTGGCTTCTGTGAGAAGCTGCTAGAAGTTTCCTCCATGTTTGATAGAGCCAATGTCAACAGGCTCCAGGATATACCCACCAACAGCCAAGACTGAACCCAAAAGTGAGGGTGGTAGCACCTCTGGGATAACATATAACAAAGGAGAAAAAAAACTGCTGTGCAATGACAGCCAGAGGAGAGAAGTAAAACCACACAAGAGAAGGAACTCTGCAGACACAAAGGTCAGTGAAGAAGGAGAAGGAGAAGGTGTTCCAGGCATGGGACCAGAGATTCCCCTGCAGCCTGTGGTGAAGACCATGGTGAGGCAGGCTGTCCCCCTGCAACCCATGGAGGTCCACAGTGGAGCAGATATCCATGTGTAGCCTGTGGAATATCCCATGCCAGAGCAGGCAGATGCCCAAAGGAGGCTGTGACTCATGGGAAGCCTGTGCTGGAGAACACTACTCGCAGTACCCGTGGCCCTGTGGAGAGAGAAGCCCATACTGGAGCAGGTTGCTGGCAGGGTTTGTGACCCCCACAGGCAACCCAGGCTGGACCAGTCTGTTCCTGAAGGACTGCACCCTATGGAAAGGACCCATGCTGGAGCAGTTTGTGAAGAATTGCAGCCCATGAGAAGAAGTCCACGTTGGAGAAGTTTGTGGAGGACTGACTGTCTCCCATGGGAAGGAACCCATGCTGGAGCAAGGGAAGACTGTGAAGAGTCCTCCCCTTGTGGAGGAAAGAGCAGCAGAGACAATGTGTGATGAACTGACCACAACCCCCGTTCCCTGTCCCACTGTGTTGCTCAGGGGGAGGAGGCAGAGAAATCAGGGGCGAAGTTGAGCCCAGGAAGAAGAGAGGGGTGGGGGAAAGGTATTTTAAGATTTTAGGGTTTTTCTCATTATCCTACTCTGATCTGATTGATAATAAAATTCATTTCCCCAAGCTGAGCCTGGTTTGCCCATGACAGTAATTGGTGAGTGATTTCCCTGTCCTTACCTTGACCCATGAGCCTTTTATTACATTTTCTCTCCCCTGCCCAGCTGAGGAGGGAAGCAATAGATCAGTGTGGTGGGCACCTGGGGTCCAGCCAGGGTCAACCTGCCACACATTTTCACCACCAAGTAGAATTTTGTCATTCTGCACAGTATCACTGCATGCTGCATATGGCTCTAAGCACACAAACCAGAACTGCAATGTTACTTTCTTTTTTTCACCAGTTCATAGCCTTCCTCTTTCCATGTGTCACGATTATTTTTGTCAGGCATTGAAATATAAGTGGTTTCTTATTGCCCTAAGGCAGCTAAGGCATTTGAGGAAAAGAGTGGATTTACTTCTCGATTCAGAAACTTTCACATGCACTTTGCTATTCATTGAGCTGCCCTGCAGAACCAGCAAAAGCCCACAGAAACAGGACAAACTAACTCCTTGGCAATAAAGATAGTGACGGGGGCCAGCTTCATTCATCCCTGTGATCCTGATGCAAATCCACAGGGGTAGATCTGGTGCTACGGGATTCACATAGCAGCAGTAGCAAGACCTGCTTTTCTGCAGAAAATAAGCTAATTAAGAAAGTACCTGTTAGAGACTGAGTAAAATACCTCTTCAAAAATTTAACATTACCACCATGTTTTCCTGTGAGGTTTTTTTTTTTATACACTTTAATGTAGGACTCTCAACAAAAACTTACTGTTCTTTTTGACAAGGGGATTCAGAAGGATAAATTCCACCTTAACAATTGACCCTATATGCTTTTGCAGCTCCAGTTTCAGAAAAAAAACAAACAAAAAAAAACCTAAAAAAAAAAATGTCTCCAAGAATGCAAATACAGAAGTCCTTAACACAAGGCTTGATTTGTCACTAGCTATATTTGGAAATAATATGTTAATATACAGATCAAGACATCTCAGAAAATTCCCTGCATTCTGAGATAGATGATAAAAGTACCATGAAGAGATAAAGCCAATGTGAAATGGCATTCAAATTAAGAATGCTGAAATCTTATGCAATACAAACCTGAACAGGAAATACATTTATTAGCAAAGATTGAAGGAAAAAAAGTCTTACTAGTACTGCAAAGTTTATGCCTGACACCCACATGCTTAGATTAGGGGAAACTAATGTTTTCCCATGGAATTGAGAAGTAACAAATGTTGCCATCCTGCATGAAGATAAATATGCGATCTTTATAATTTTAAAAATAAGGTAAGATGTCTATAATAAAAATACCATTAGGTCTGGAAAAAAACTATTGCCTTTTCTTCTTATATCCCAAATACTAAAGGAGAAAGTCAAAGCTCTTTCAAAACAGACCAGATTTCAGGTTTTCCTCTTATCAAACAAAATGTCCCATCAAGACAGGAAGGATTCAGTTTTCAGTCCTTCCCCTCCCAGAATCAGAGAGCTCAGCAGAACTTGGAGGTGAGAGACTGGCACTGCAATGGTTTGTGGTAGGGAGGGGGCATGGTGGTGTTGCCAGCATCTCTGCTTTGGATCAGCCTGAGGCTGAGAAGAAACAGCTTTCAAACAAAATTTCATTGAAACCACTGCCTTCTTGTAAAAGCAGTTGTTTTATATGCATAGACATCTTTAATCAAAAATGTTCCTAAAAACTCCCAGTTAGTTTTAACCTCTAGTCAGCTTTAACAACAGGCTGGTGAATTGCAGTGTCTTGCAGGATATAGACTGCAGGCTACAGTACTGCAGCAGAAAGCAAAGCAGAACTGCTAAAGAAACAATCCAAAGAGAAACTCCCAGACTGTCTCTCATCATTCCATGGGTACATTCCATCTGTGGTCATTACTTTTACAACATGCCTGTCCATCAGCTTACTGGAGACTTCCACAGCAGATGCTTATCCTAGCTTGCCTACTGAGTAAATTACTGGGGGAACAGGGGGACTGAAAACTGATCTTCTTTGAAGTCCTAATAAATTTGTAAGATACTCTAATTTGTAACAGATAAATAGGAAGTACCTGAAAAAGAAACAGTTTAACTAACAGGTCTTGGGGGCTGGCCCTTCCTATTCACAGTGCTGGACTGGGTTAGATGAGCTCCAGACACGTCCCTCACCCTAAAGTATTTTCTGATTCTACAATAAATTTCAAACTACCACTAGTTATGCTGCCCTCTTAGCATATAACTGCAGGTCCTCCAGTGTAAAACAACAGCTTTCAAAACTAAGTTTTCCTTCATAAAATGCCTAAGCACTTACTAAAGTGTTAGCAAAACTGAAAAGAGAAACATTTGCTGAAAATTCGAGTATTTTTACACTGCATAAATGAGAGGCTTAGGGCTTATGCCTAAAGCTATGTTGTTGCCATTGTTAAACCTGAGTCCTGGGCATGACTACTCACTGAAGCCTAAGACTATACCTCACCCACAAATCTAAAATCAGAGCACAGAAATCTCATCTCAAACATGAATATGATGTGCTATAGACTAAGTGAGGTCAAGGTCACGCAATTTAAGCAAGCGTAGATTCAAACTGTTTCTGAAAACTATTGTCCTGCCTCTCTCCTTCCTACTCTTTCCCTGCACCAACCGTTGCACAGCTGACCTGGCTGACCTGCTGGAACCTGGTTAAAAATTTATTTTTCACTTTTTTTCTTTTTTAAATTATATTCATTTTTGACTGATGTTTTCTCTGATCTAGCTCAGCACATGGTCATAAACATTGAATGGAGGAGGGAAAATGGAAGCTGTAGAAATGAGTTCCCAAGTCAAACAGGGAACAGAACTCTTACTTCCCTTACTGCACCAGACTTCTGTCCTGTCTATGCACTCTCCGTTTGCTGTTTTGTGCTTCTCTACCAGGAGCCTGAGCTGGACACTATTAACTCCTCTACCTGACCCCTACTTAAAGTCCTTCACACAAGAGCCTGCCTCTTTACCCAGCAGTCACTCTGAGCGCTTCTTGGCTGGTGAACCAGAAGATGCAGCAGTGTGACTGAATTGCATCACATCACTTGTCTTCCTTTGCTATTGCTACAGTGGATTGAGATATTCCTTTGTTTTCTTTCATCAGACAATTAAACAAATAAATAAAGTCACTGCCTTGAGGTTCTTGAGGTTGAGAACCAGATGCTTAAAAACTTAACTTTCCTTGGTCATTAGTATTTGACAGAAGTTTGATTTTATGTTGGGAGTGTATTCAGGGGATTATTTAATATCAATATAAACATAAGGCGTAGCATCTGAACACATTTGAAATGTCCAAGCCCTTTTTTAAAATGAAAACACGACTACTGAGAACATTAAGTAGGTTTAGAACCAATGGCCCTAATGTTTATCCTATGTACTACATCAGGAAAACTTTACACTGATTTTTTCTCACACTAATAAGCTGGCTGCTTAGGTGTAAAACAAGTCAATCTTCATGGTGAAGTCCAGTGTTTCCATAGGAGGAGCATGAAGTTGTATTTCTCAGGTTTGCAAAAGCCTGAAGATACAAAAAGCCTGAAACTAGAAACATGGTTTTTAAATGAGGAATTGAAGCCATTTGAATTTAAAGATTTTACACCTATGATGCATCAGTCAGATCTAAGAAAAACAATGATCATAACAATGAAGGTATCAGGAAGAAAAAACACTGCTGGGCTTTGGGGTTTTTTTTGTTAGCTTTTTTCCAAAATGAATGAAATGTTTGTGTTTATTATTTTTTTTTTAATGCATACTAGCACTGAAACAATGTCAGTGCTCTGAAGACTGGCTTGAAGTGCTCTCCTTTAAATGTCACTAGATGGCATCACAGCCCAGACTTCCTTTCACTGAATGAAAATGTGACCTTAAACAGTAATTTAAAGAGACTGTATTTACTGTAATAAAATTTTGTGATGCTTACATTTATCCCTGCATTTTAAGAACTCAATGACACATTAAGAACCATATGAGACTGAATAAAGAAAGGGAAAAACTGGGTCACTGAGAGAGTAGGCCTTCATTTTGACTCAAGGAAGCCATGTTCTCTGGTTTAAGTAAACCAAGGACTCCAAATAGATAATAACGATAGGAGAGTTGAAAACTTTTGGTGGAAACCTTAACAAACATCAAACCAGCTGTAGCATCTCTAAGTGAAATTAAAAAAATGTACATAAGGGAAGCACATGTAAACAGCTTTTAATGATATTTTCATTACAGTCATGTCCAACATGACATGGATTTTTTTTTTATTATTTATTTAAGGGGGGGAGGGGGGGGGGCGGAGCCAAAACTAAAATTTTATGCAACCTGTACAAAAACGGAAGTATTTTAGCCTGTTTAGAAGCTATATGCTGCAGATTACTGACCTGACCCACACTGTGCATCAGAAGACATCTGCCATCTATGATGAAGAACAGTATGAATCCTTTAAGTAAGATTCAGTTTCAAGTCTCCTTATGCAAAAGAATTCAAAGCTGGCTATTCTGAATCTAATATACCTAGTCAAATCAATGATTTAGTGAAAATCCAGAGATGAGATGCTTTTGGTTTCTCTTTCATTGCTGGTCTATTTTGCATATTTTGAATACAAATTCGCAACGAGCCCAGAACTCTGCAACCCCAGTTATTAGCCATCAGGCCTTGGGCATTCTCTGGGAAAAGGTCGTCATCTGTCTGGACACCCTCAATACAGAAGAGATATCAATTTGGGTCTCTCCTTATCCTGTTTGCATGCACTGACTCCAGCTTCAAAACTGGGAGGTCGGGGGTAGGGGGGATGGTGTAGTTGTCAGTACCTTCAACTCACTTTCACATAGATTAACGTCAGTCAAACAAGCTCCCTTCCTTAATCACACAGTTCTAGCAATGCTCTCTGGTAAGATGGCAGTGTGAATATCATGCAAATATGTTAAAAACTATGCAACTTCTTTAAATGAAGGTTTGTGGTCCAAAGTAACTTATGTGCATCTCATGCAAATGTCATAAAGTCCTTTTAACTAGGGTTCTGTAATTGAAAAAGGACTGTCCTTACTCTGCTGTTAACATCTTCCAAGTTTTAGAAGGAACAGGCTTTGAACTAAAGTCTGCTGTTAAATTTGAAGATTTGTATGCTGCCGTAACTAGTATGAATATGTGCTTCATCACAAGTAGGTTTCAGAGGTCTGTTTACACTTGCACTTTCCAGCAGAGACTTTCCCCAGTAATGTGGCATCAGCCCTTAAATTTGCCCTTGAAACTATGTGACAGTATATATGCCGCTGCCTGCGATTCTCCCCTCTGCCAGAATGTTTGCGTGCAGATACTGATTGAACTACCTTGCATGTCATCTTTAGCTCCTGCCACAGCTATCTATTGACTTGATCACAGACCATAAACTATGCTTACTGCTAGAAAAGTTGTAAGCGTAAGCAGCAGTTATACAATCTCTCCAAATATTTCAGCACCAAAAAAAGCAAAGCTCCAGAGAAAAGCCAAGACCTGAAAGTACATCAGCTCTCTGACTTTATCAGAGAACTGTCAATTCTACCAGGGTCTCCTCCTCTCTGTGCAGCACCAATTCCCTGTCTCCTTGGGGTACAGCTACGCTTTGCCGTATTTGAGTTCCTGTAAGAACACAACCAGAGCCAGAATACTCAACATAAAACTTCCCTTCCCTGGGTCTTCTTAAAATTGTAATTCTACTGGAGAAAATCCTTGTAGAAGAGAATGCTCCCAAGTGATTTTGTTAAGTACTAGAAAGCTTGCCTGGATAATCTTCCTCATTAGAAGATGCTCCTTACTCTCTTAACATTCATGCCACTGCTCTAGCTGCTAACTCACTCCCATTGCGACATTATCTAGGTACACCTGGGATACTCTGTATGTGCAGAGAGGCAGGTAGAGGCCCAGTGTCCTGGCTCACAGTTTCACTGTGCTGCTGTGTGAAGAATGTCTTGCTAGCCAGTTTACTGTGAAATCTTTCTTAATTCAAGCCAGGTTAAAGTAAAATGCAAACAAAAGTATCATAACATTCAGTATAGAAAATAGCTACAGAGACTTAAGTGAAGAAACGAAGGAAAAAGCACTTTTAAATTACTTATGGTTAAATTAAACCAGAAGTGGTCTTCCTCCCGCACCAGCAGACTGACTTAGCATTTTTCCTAAAGTATATTTTGCTGGAGAATCTGTTTACTTGTTAAAGAGAGTCTGTTTCTTATGGCACATTCTGGCTTGTACAGCCAACCTGGCCTTTGGAAGACTTGTAGGGCTGAGACAGACCAGATCGTCCTTTCCAAAACTCGGTCATTCCTTCCTGTTCATGAAATGACCTGGCTTTTCCTATCACCTGAAACATTTTCACTTTCTTTCAGGAGTCTCCTTCAGTTCAGTTGTTACTTTTTGCATTTGTTTGGTTAATTAACAACTCTCTCACTTAATAAATGAAAATCTCTCCTTTTGGTAACCTACTCTAGCTCTTCTTCTATGAAATGTCTTCTCTGCTAGACATCTTATAAATTTCTCTGTAATGACAACAGATTTGGGGTGATCCTGACCAACACTTTGCATTTAAGCATGCTGTATGCAGCAGGTACTCCCCGGCTCTTCTATCTTTGGAGATCCGTACCTTATTTTCTTTTACAGAAGGAAAAGGTGGTAAAATATTACTGATGAGGGGCACTAATGGTTACCTTCCAAAGGGCTCAAATTCACCCAATCAGAAGATCAGCGTAATTAAAGTTAAGCTCGTTGGCGTCTTTCATTCTTACCTCTCATTGCCTGTGCCCCATCACATAGAGTTTTAATTACTTGGCTTTTTCTTATGAATGATCTGAACTTCAGGTGCATCTGAAGACATTGTATTTCTATGGAAATATGACAAATTTAACTGTAAGGGGAGCACAGTATCAGTCTTGAAGAATCTCACTTTTTATGCCCTCTGGCTCTCAGCTAATTACTGTTCTTTTCCTACATTCCTCTCCCAGCTTTGAAAAGGAATAGACTTCATGGCGCACTGAGTAATTAGAAGGAAGCAGAGGGTCACTAAAAAGGTGATTTCAAATATGCCAGCATGCCCTTTTAAAGTTCTGTGGTGTGGCCTGAGACAAACTCCAGAGAGATTATTAGGCATCAGCAGCTGAAGAAGGAGAAAAAACAATTCCCCCAAACAAGAATTAAGTAAGAAGCACAAAGGCTTTAAAAATAAACATGCTGTAGCTTCTCCTACCAACCACACTGGTCAATTCTGTATCAATGTGCAGACTGCTGCTAGATAATTCATACAAGCTCACAATCAAGGAAGGGAAATTCTGCACTAAAAGTAAGCCTAAAAATTATACTAGTTCTGAATTTCTGCTGAGGACGTTCAGAGAAATGAACGGTGGGCAGACCTAGCCACTGCACACTCATCCATCAGAGAAAGATAATTCCTTCAGCAAAGCACTACTGCCAGCTCTGACGTATCTGGAGCCAGTTTCAGCCGTTTTGGAGTAACTAGGGCCATTTCAGAGTAGCCCTCTTTCACTCTTGTGGCTGCTCATTTGCACGGCCAGCAGCTGAGCATCTTGCAGCACAGGTGAGAAAAGAAGACAAGTGCAAGTGAAGTGGGTTCTGCTGGTGATAGACTCATACTAAACCCCAGAGAACTGCTCTGGGGCAAAAGTGGCATCTGCATACCTCAGGCAAGCCTGGAACACAAGTAAATACAGTGAGGGGAAGGGGTGCTACCAGTTAAAGCTGGTGCAAGAATTTAAAAGGAAGTTTTTAGGTGAGAGTTATTAAATGAGGAAAGAATTACGCTTAAGAATGCTGAATCTCAATAAAACCAGATCCGTATTTTCAGCACAGCAGGACCTTTTGGAAAGAAAAGCATTTGGGTGGCATTTCATGAAGAATCTAGTCTGCTTTGTTACAAAAGGTTTTTGAGAACTATGTGCCCAACAACAGGTTAGCTCTAGTTTAACGTATCTCACCATCTGCCATCTCGTGATTGTCCCATGATGTCAGAAAAATAATGGCGGGGCTGGAGGGGAGGAAGCTCAGCAATCAAGTTTTATCAAATTACTCTTTTTCTCTCACCATTTCCTTCTCCTATTCTTTCTGTCCCTGGTAACATGAAAGATGTTTATATTCTCAAAGCTGCTGCTCAGCACATCCTAATCTACAATGTGCTGTTGAGAGTTTTAGTGCAAGTAATTTAAAAACTTAAATTAGAGATCATGATGAGATTCTCCAGCTTAATCCTCAGAAGAAGAGGTCACAAGCACTACAGCTCTGCTCTGAAGTTTTCCCAATGAATAGCTCTTTGACCTCTTGGCCTCTTCAGGTTTCCTTTTTATCACGACAGAGATGATACATACAGTCTGCTTGTTTTCACTGTGGGCTGTGCCACTTCCTGAAAGCAAAGCAGAGCAAAGCAGAACCCTTTACAAAGAGAATAAATACACCTTCTTCATTTTTCTCAGGAAGAAATAGAGCTTGTTCAGGGCAAGCACCAAAATGTGCAGTCACATGGGAGAGAAAGTCACCACAGCTCTGGGAACCTGCAGGTCCCAGACATACAGCATAACACTGTGACACAGGAAACCATGAACATGGAACCAAGCCTCACAGATGAAGGAAAATCCATCTCCCTTGGACTGCAGTCAATTACTCAGGCTTTACTACAGCTCTCAAGCCTGACTCCAAATGTGGAAGCAAGAGAGTCTCCTAAAGACACTGTGGGCAAGTACCAGTGAGGTGGAAATAGCTTTTGGGTTTGTTCTGACTTAATCACTGAAGAGTTTCCTCTATTCACAAAGCAAACTGTAAGTAATGCCTCATCTGTATTTAAAGAGTGGTCTTTGGGGTGAGCTCACTAGGGGAGACGGTCTAGACAAATCTATCTCTGTGACAAACTACGCGAGGCCCACCATCACCATAGCAGATGTGTTGTCTCAACATTGCTACGGCAGGAAACTCACACCATCACCACAGTTATTTATATCACCACTGCCACAGAAGAGATTTAAGGCAAGAAGATAACATCACTGCCACCACAGAAATTTAGGAGACCGACTGATGCCATGGAGCAACGAGGGAGGCTGATCCTGCAAGACAACCAAACCCCTCTGCATGTGCCCAGACCTGGGGTCAGGGGGTCAAGGTGCCCAAAGGCCCCTGAGGAATGTTGGGCACGTACACCATTGCCGGGTGGAAGGTGTGGTTAAGCAGAACAGCTTGTAACGACTCTATAAAAAAACAACTAACATGGGATGGAACGTTCCCCCACCGAACTTGGAAACGAATTGGACTGTCGGGACACCGCAGCTCTGGGTTGGTAGCTATTGCTGTAACTCTTGCCCTCTTTCCTTCCTTTCTCTCTCTTTATCTCTTGCCCTGTCTCTCTCCCTTTGCATTCGCAGATTTATTGTTGGGCAAATGAAGTTCCTTGGCTCTTGACTTCGTTTTGAGTCTTAATTCTGTTCCCGAAAATACAAACAGAACCACGCTCCGGTCTCAGACCGGCATGCGACAATCTCAAAACTGTTGCCAACCTGAAGTCCCACCAGTATTTTTCTGACAGCTGAATCCAGTTCCTCCAGGTACCCAGACCTGAGAAGGACTTGATATCTAGTTCCATAGAGGCCTTCATCAATGTAGCTACTGGTTTTACTAGGGCAATGACAATGCAAATGTTGATATACTTCTTACAGACTTCATTTTCTAAAACTCAGTTTACTTATCTAAATGAAAATAATGAGACTTACTAATTACACAGAACTCAAAGCACTCCAGAACGGAGGAAGAATGGGATTTCTGTTTTCTTTCTAATGCAATAAAACAGTACTGCCCATGCTTGGCTAAATTGTAAACCGCTCATTTTCAAATGTAAGCTTTGGTTATTACTCTGCTAGCTGAACTGATACTCACAGATACCCACATGTTATTTCTCCGCCCAAACATAAACTTAAGTCCTAGCTCACAGCCACATAAGAGCTACAGTGAATTCAGCAATCACAAACAATAATTGCAGGTAATTGACTGACAATGGGTACTTGCATCAGGAAAAAGAGTATTCTACAAAAAGGTTTTGTTGCATCCATTAGATGAGCTGTCTTTAAAGAATTCCTTGGGTTTAACTATCTACTAAAATTTCTAAATGTACTAACTTTAATCCTCCTTCAAATCTTACATGTATGACTTTAGTTTTAATGGATTTATTCACTGAGTTCTGAGTTTTGAGTGCTCTAAACAGGCTCAACTAAATTATTTATATTTTTTTTTAATAAATGTATATGATACACTGCAAGTATGCAGTTTGTTTTCTTCAAATTACACTGTTTGTTTCAATATATTATGAAATAGTTTTTTTTCCTTGCGCTGCTATTTCTGTTTGTCTTTTATGGATATAGCTGATTAAACTTTAATAACTTAAGAATAGTCTTTACCTTCTCCCTGTTGAGTCCTTAGGTTTGATATGTTTCACATTTTAATTTACTTCCAGTCTGCAGAGAAATTGAATGTGTGCTCCAGAATTGTCTTCTAGCATTTTCCATGCTTTTTATATTTGTATTACCACTAATTATTAACAGCTTTTAAAAAGAGGAATTGGACATATCTCTGTTTTTTATTTTCTCAATTGCAGGAATCATAAAAATCTTTCTTTCATTACTCTTGGGAAGAGCATCTTTCCTACTTTACGAGCTCTGTACTAAACCATTCCTTTAGTCCAGAAGAAAAAGATGATTATATTAACACTGACCTGACAACATGCAGGCACTTCTCTGCTGTCTTCCAAGTGATTCACTGAACAATCATCATCTGAGGGCCATTAACAGCCAAGTGACAACCAGCCAAGTCAGCACTTCTTAAAGGTCAAAATTTTGGTATAGCTCTAATCAAAGCTGAGACTTTCAGTACTGCATACAGGGTTTTCATTTCCAGCCACAGGCATTCAGTGTGCTAAATATCTCTGGATAAACTAGTATGGACTGATTCCAAGCGCACCGACCTGCATGTCCATCCCTCCCATCTGTCTGTACAGCCGGGGAAGCTGTGAAGCATACCTGCTCCTCAAGAAAGACCCTCTTTTGCCTGTAAAATCAAAGAGGTGTTCAAACACCACAGCAGCATTTCAATTGTTCTGTGCTCAGCAGCTTCTAATCCAGTCCCTGAGAGCCACAGCGTGAACGTTATGTGGCACAGGTCCCTCTCTTCAGAGTAGTCTGCTGAGTCTCTGTAAGGACATCTAAACCCTATCGTTTGGGGAAGCGCTGAAGGCCTTCCTGCTCACTTGCATATCACAAGGGGTTTCTCCACCATCCTCATTGCTAACAGCTTCCATACGTAAAGATCATTTGTCATATTGTAGAAGCAGCAGCTTGTGTGTGACTGTATTTATAGATTAAAAGATTTTTGGGGCTGGGGGAATTAAGTAGATTACCTCAGATTTCCTTCATCTCAGAAGTCATCCACTTGCTTCTGGCATGATCCCAGAAGTAGCTTACGATTGATGAAGCCCCAGCTTCAGACAAGCATCCAGGCCTTTTCACTTAAAGTAATGTTTTGGAAACACACATATTAGTAAAGCATAGCTACATGAAACTTGGATTGTTTGCTGTGATGTCCTCGTTACCAGAGACAGGCCAGGCACAAATGATCTCATCTCTGAATGAAATCTGGAAGTAGTAAACATCACTAAGGGGATCAGGTACAACAGCCACATATTCTGTTCATGGAATCACAATAGCCTGAAGGAAGAAAGTGAAAACTGGGGAGTTACCTCAAGAAGAAAAAATATCTCCTTTCTCCCACATCCTCATTAGCCCTACTCAGATCACTAGGTCCAGGCTGTAGCTTGTCACCTTGCATTTTTTTTTTATTTTTTTTTTTAATATGGCTACCTTCCAACAAATGGTTTCTGGACTTGGACAGCTCAATCTCTGCATGCTCAGTAGCTGCCATGGCACAGGCAAGTCCATGGCAAAATTCAACAGACCAATTAGAAAGTAAATCGACATCGCATATCTGGGATACTTCCACTGACAGAGGGCTTCAAAAGAATAGGTGGATCCCCTCTCAGTTATCGACCTCTCAAAAAGGCCTCATAAGAAACCATAAGCATACAGAAAGAGCGAACTTTGGGTTCTGATTTTCTAGCCAGCTTTACATCTTGGTCTTAGGCATAGGGGGGGGGGGAAAGTGTTCGCACAATCACAGAATCCCACTATCTTAAAAAAAACTGATTCAAATGTGATGTTTTTTCTAACATGTTTCAAGAAAACGTGAAAAAAATGAAAGCAAAAAACCCCAGCAGTCTTCCAAAAAGAGCCCGTTAAATTGAACAGTTTAAGATAACAGAATACATAAGGCTGGATCAGCTGGTCATGGAAACCTTGAGGAAACTTACCAAATTGAAAGCAAAAATCAAAGGAAATGATGATGAGGAAATGACTGCAAACCAGTAACGAGAGCCATTTGGTCTGGAATGACCGTCAGGAGCTCCTTTTAAACAGCCCTGACCCATATGTCCCACAGATCACATCAGCAGACAGTGCTAAACTCTGCTACCATTACTAAAACCAGTCCAAGAGTCACTAGCATCACAACAGAATTTTCTCCCGTGGGCAGATGATTTGAGCCAAAAAACCCACCTGTTTGCTCATAAGAAGCAAGTGCTCACCTCATTTGCAACTTGGTCCTTCAATAATTCACATCCAGCCCCCAAGGGACTACACAATTAGACAGAAAATCACACTGGGGAACAAAAATTTAACCAAAAACTTGCACACAACAATATGCAAAGGGGAAACAAAGTCAGATCTGGGAAGTGGAGCACAGTAGTTAAGGCAGCAGTGTCATTTCAGACCATTAGTCTCCAAGGACAGAGGTCAGGCACTGAAAGAGTTTTCTCTTCCCAAACGTGAAAATGCCTGAAATGTTGAGTAACTGATAAAAGAGCTAAGAGAGAGAAACGTCTGTAATTGGAAAGTGCAAAAGGTACATACTAGGAGTTGCTCCATTTGGCAGCCTGACACAGGAGAGGCTGCCACAACTTCATGCCCAAAGTCCAACAAGTAGCGAGGCTGAGCATGCATTCCCAGTAGGCACACATACAGAAGCATACCTATATAACACCTACATGCGTGCACATACAGCCAGACACACACACTAACATGGACAGGAAAGAGCCAGTCTGAGGGACAAGGGCAGGCTTTTGGAGGAAGTATTACCATCCCTTCACATATGGGGAAAAATGCACATTGTCAGTGAAGATGCTTTGCAGGATAATTTAGAAGCCAAAACCAAAGGGAAGTATACTGCTTTTTATATGCTGGCAAATCATTACCAAAGCAACGAGCAATTCATTTCCAGTTGAAAAACGGCATTTCCTGTGGAGTTCCCTTTACAAATTGAAAACCTTTATGGGCCATTGGGGCACAGGTTGTAAATACTGCATGGAAGACCACTGCACTTGCCTGTTGATGCCACTTAGATGACTTAGAAGAGAATTCAGTCCTTTTTAAAAAACTACAGATGTTGCACTGGCAGAGGGGCAGAGCAGGTGAAAGAATTCCATTGCATTAGTGTGCTCAGAAAATCTGGAGGACAAGGGGCATGAACAGCACAGGCTTGGTATCTTCTGAAAAGGACTGGTGGCTCAGACAAGCTGCAGGTTTCAGGTCTGTGATGCTGGTTTAATAGAAAAAAAGATCCTGCAGCTGTCCAAGTGTAAGTACTAATTGAATTTTCGAATTTCCAGTAACTTGAATTAAATTTCCAACTTATTTCCAGTAAGTACTAATTAAATTTCCAGATTCCTCAGAAAGCTTGCTAAGTAACGCTCAGGGTGTGAGGGAACTGTTGGTATACCCACCTCTGCTCTCCAACACAGAAAGGACAGCCGTTACCTGTTGAAATGACCAATGATGATACAATGACTTCAAATGGAAACTGAATTGCTACACTTGCGCACTCCCTCTTGCTCCAGTCAGGGCTGTAACTTCACCTGTGTAAATCACAAGAGCCGGCTCAGCCCTGACGTGGCAAGGGGAGGATGTTTTCTCACAGACAACCTGACTTTGCCTCTTGTCTTGTTTACCTATTTTTTGATTTATGCCACATTGTCCTTGTAGGGAACTACTTGCAGTTTTCTTCTAGCTGGACTTTCAGGGGCTGCAGAGCAGCCTTCTATCAGGTGCACTGCTGGTGCATATCTCAGAGAAATTAATGTCAACCAATGTCAGACCTACCACAAAACCTGTTATCTCAGCTATTGCAGGAACTGGCATCCAGGTTTCTTCCAGGCTGGCCATGTCCTCTATGACACACAGACCTCAAAACAGCACTTTTCATTGGATTTGCCCAATAAATGCAGGACAGACTTTCCTATGATGCCAATCTCTTACTTAACATAACAATCAAGTTTTTTACAGTGAAATGGCAGTTTCAGAATGACAGTCTGGCATCCCTTTCTTATAACACAGCAATCATTTTGGGGGGGGGGGGGGGGGGTTTGACTACAGAATCTTACATGTCTTACTGCAGTTTCAACTTCCAAGTAAATATGATCCTAAAATACCAGTGACAAAAAATACTACTGAGGAAAACACAAAGAAGACACCATGTCATAGTATGTAGACATCACTTTGCGCAATGTTTACTGACTTGTACAAAATGATGAAACTTTATTCCCTGGTGAGGAGTTAAAAGTGGTACATGCCTATTTATAGCACGCAGACACACACACAAAGAGAACCTATCAATCTGTACAGTGAAACTTTTGTCTCATTTTTCAGTCATCCTGAATACTTTTGGTTACAAAAAACAGAAATAGATGGCAAACTAATTAACTCATTGACTTAACTCTCCCATCCAAAATGTTGCCATCTTTTGGAAATAGCAGAGGACTTGAATGGTCATCCATCATTGCAGAGCTCAGGGTACTGCACATGTTTTGGTTTGCACTTTGGTTGCTTTGGGTGGCTTTTTCTTTTACAAAAAAATCCCTATAAATGCAATACATAGAAATTATCTTCAGTTCCAGAAAGTTTATGTTTATTTTATGCTAATGTTTAATAATCTATTAAATAAAATGTGAGCTGATACTGTACTTATTGTCATAAGCACTTCATTAAACACACTTTTGGTCATGCTTAATGTAGTGGAAATTCTCTGCTAGAGGAGCAACTGTTGGCTTAAATTTTGCAATCCCCACTAGCCAGGCCATGCAAATAATATTCAGTTTGATGGTCAGACATAAAAATGGGAGAAAACACTCTGAGAGCTATAACAAAGTTATTCCTGAAAAAAATTTTGGAAAAGTTTAGATTAGGTGTTGGAAAATTCAAAAGTTCCAAAATGCAATATCAAACTACCAGTTTTAAAATGTAGATGATTAATTGTATAGACAAAAATGGCAACAGCACTTTTATGCAGTTCAGTAAATAAATCTTTTTAATTTTCCCCAAGACAGTCATCCAGCTAAACAGTCACACAACTTTAACAAGGATTTCACCAGAGTCATTCTTGTTCATCCAGGCCACAGAGTTAATTCCCCAGCTGCTCTCACTCTTTAAGTTACCCAGAAAAGAACTTCTGGATTCTGAAGAAATCCTTCTGCTCTAATTGCAGCCCTCCAGCTCTGTGAGGAAGGAGTGGATATCCATAGGAGTGTCAGTACTCTAGCCAAAGCAGAAGCCTGCCTTACCTACAAATCACAGATGTACTAATCAGGACAATATTAATACAATCTCATCTTGAACTTGAATACAGGTATATTAAAATGGTATAACAGTAGCATGTAAGTTTTTTGTAGTACTGTGAGCCAGACAATTTCAGATAAGGATGTGAGCAGTGTGATCATCCAAAAGGCTATCGTGGGCGAAGTTACTCAAGAAGGAGTGGGAAGACAAAAGAAATCAAAATAAACAAAAGAGTGAGCAGAAGAGAAACCTCCCTTGCGGAAACAGAGAGCAACAGCATAAACACAGGCATGAGGAAGGAGAACCTGAGAAAGAAAAAACAGATTCAGTTTATTTCTGGTGTTTCTCCCTGAGGATCTCTCAAGCCTGTTCACCTTGACCTCAGGACAAGCAACAACCAGGGACTCCAGCCACAGTTTCCTATATGGCATCAGCTCCGTGATACTGTAAAATCCACAGCTAATTTAGAATGCAATTAAGTTAACAGTTTTGTATATGCACAGGTATTGACTAATGTGATGTGAAAACTGCCCATCAGCCCCAAGTGCACTGTTAATTAAATAATTCAATGAAGTTTAAAACTGGTTGGATTTGTCTGTTTTCTAAATGCTCCCACCGCAGCAATCCCTAATTTCCTGAATTACACAGATAAGTATATAGATACAGTTATACACACGTATTTCCTGTTGCAACAGCAACAGTATAAATAGAAGAACCAAGTCTATACAGACTCCTAGAAAAAGCACAATGCTCTAAATTTAAGCTAGTCAGGTTGAAGTGGGTAACCCCGTAATATTATTAGGACATTATTAGAAATTTATTTTAGCTATAATTTAACTTTTAAAATCTACTTGAAAATCATGCTTCTTTTCTGACTTTTCATTTGATTTATTTTTTCACACCAGAGCTCTTGAGCAACCTTATGTACAGAAAAACAACTGCTGATTCAAAAAGCAAGAAAAAAAACCAAACAACTACTCTACTGTAGAGCGTCAGCGTTGTAAGTAACAACAGGCTTGTGACCTTTCCACCAGTTTTTGTTCTTGCTGCTCCAACCAAACTGGTATAAATATTTCACTTACCAAAAAATTAAGCCACAAAGATTTGTATGAAAAGAAGAGGATTACCCAGGTATTAAAAAAAAAAAAATATGCAAAAATGAGTTTCTAGAAAGGATGGGAAATGAGGAAACTAACAAGCAGAACATGAAGTGAGTTTGTGGCTAAGTACCTGAGGTATTTAGGGAAATGCTGTACAGGAAAAAACCACTGCTGGCAAAGGCGGGGTGCAAACCTCCCCCGATGGCCTCACCCAGAAAAGGACACTTCCCCTCCCACAGCAGCAGCTCCTTTGTGGCCACCAGGCACAGCACCACCGCAACCCCCTCTGTGACAAGCTGTGAGCACAGGGGACTGTTCTTCAAAAGGCATCTGGCACGTAAGATTGTTGGGAATTTGCTTTTACTTACGTCTTTGAAACTCTCCATTGAGGATCACAGCATTCTCTTGGGTTTCTGATCACACACATGGTTTAAAAGAGTCCTTCATGATACAGATAATGGAGACAGGAATTCACTGGTGTGCTGTCCCCAGCTGGACAAGTTTTGGCCTTCATCTAGTGCCTAACATCAAGCCTCATTTGTCTGATCACTCCCATATGCCAAAGACTCAGTGTCCTTCTCCTCCAAATAGATCTTGACTCTGTGTTCCTTGTAATGATCAGTTTTCTCTAATGACTAAATGCATTGAAACAGTGATCCTTCCATTATAATATACAATGATACAGTACTGCAAGTAAGTAATAATTTATAGAAGACTTATGCCAACCTTCCTGCAATAAACTCATTTGCATGTTTCACCACAAAAATAAACTAAAAACAACCAGAACTTCCAACACCTTCTGGCACCTGGGCTCGATGTAAGGAAGGATGTAATTTTCAGAAACTGGCGCTTCAGGAGGTAAGCCTCAACACTGTCGTTCACATTTAACAAGTCTCAACGTAGTATGAACTCCCTTGGGCAGCAAAAGCTCAAAATGAAAGCCACTCTGAATTAAGTTTACCCATCTTTCCCATTATCATTAGACCAAAGGTTTCTTTTGTATGCAGTTTAATCCCATGACATTTTTTCAGGACATGTAATTCTTTCATGGATCTTCTGAAGTGTCTTCTGTTCCAGCCTTTCCGTCAGCTTACATTCTATCATCCGAGTATGACCACCTCTCAGAAAAACAATTGTGACAATATTTCTCCCCCAGGTTCATTTCTCACTTACTTGAAATACTGAGGACCAGAGACTTTGAAGGTGGCAGGTTGATTTACTGTGGTTTAGGGTTTGGCCCTACTGGTAATGGCAAAGAGCAGTCAGTGAAGCTGTTACAAACGGAACAGAATGATCTCAGTACGTCCCACTCCATAAATCAAGCAGTAACTCTCCATTTTCTCATTGCAGATGCCATTAGAAATCACTATTTGTACCAAAGGTATTCACTGTCCGTGAAGCTAACCTATCTGGACTGTCCCATGTTTCACAGGACACACTTTGGAGGCTCAGGTCGTGTCTGTTCCTCCGCCTCCTGCGCAGCTGAGCAGCCTCAAGCCCCCAGCCAGCTTCCAACCTGGAGGCAGACCACTGGCTGTTCCTCACCAGCAGAATGGTGACAGAATACCACCGTTGTACCTTAACTGCACTGTCGAGCTATGCACTACAGCAAGCTTCCCATTCACCTCACCTCCAACAGAGAAACTGTTTCCTGTAGATGAATTTCACTCAGCATTCAGCTTGTACATACTGTATTTTAGCAAGCAATGCTCATTCTGGCACAGTCTCGTAGCATTGGGCATGTAAGCTATCTGGGAAGTTCCAGTGCCTTCTTAATAAAATCTGGAATTTCAGGAAGTATGTCCTCTTTACAAAGACTGGTGTGGGAGGAGAAATTCTCCACTACAGCTATGTACTTGAGGAAGAGATAACAACAATTCTTCCTTAACCATTTTCATCCTTCAGTTTCCTGCTTGGTAAATGAGTGTAATATACACTCACCAAGCCTGACCAGTCATTGGAGGAAATAATGTCATTTACTATCAACAGCAAATGCTGAATTTCTTAATGCTGTGTAAACTGCTCTTTACATTGGCTAACCCCACCGCTATGAAAGAGAGCTAGCAAATACTTGTCACTGGTTTTTATATGTCTCTGCCCATTTTGTAATGGGGAGCTCTAAACTTTGCTGTTGTTGGGAATAGAAACAGGAAGTTATATACACAGTAAATATCTGTACACACCCCAACAAAGAAGTTTTTGCTTGTGAAAACATTGTCACTAAACCCTTATATGCGTGTTTGACAGAAACAGCAACAACTGAGCAGCTGTTACACAAATATGACCACAGTTATGTTATACTCACGTGCCATTAGTCCATGCCAACCATATGAAACCTCCATTAATTTTCTCTATAAACAATTATAACATTAGCTCATATCAATAATCTACATCAGACACAGTAGGACCCACTGTTGTGCTGCACTTGAACAGGATGACTCACAGCTCTCTCATGGAAGCCAGGCAAGCCCTGGAGCAATGCAGCCCTCCAGTTATTGCCATGTCAGGCTCATTGAGAACCTTTAATAGAGTATTTTTCTAAGTGGTATTTTATTGGCAATAAAACTTTCAAGCTATAACTGTTATGAATATTTTCTTCTCATTTATCTTTTCTCAGTCATAATGAGTTCAAACAGCTGGAGCAACACAGCAGCAAAAATGTTACCTCTAATACTTTATATACACACAATCAGGAACTAGAACACACAGTCTCAAATCTTAGAATACTAGCAGCTCTGCAGAAGAGGTTAGATTTCTAGAACACACAGTCTCAAATCTTAGAATACTAGCAGCTCTGCAGAAGAGGTTAGATTTCGCAGAACCCCTGGGAGTTAAGTGAAAGTCATCTAGGAAAGAAAAATTTAAGTATTCACTTCCACATATCAATGCAAATAACTTAAAAAGAAACACAGATGAGTTAGAAAGCTTGGCATTCAGAGTGGCAGTACGTTGAGGTGTTTCCAACTCATGGTAGGGTGACCGTAATAAGTAATTTTTTCAAGACAAACAGATTAAGTCATGGAAGAGCTAATTCTAAAACCAGCTGTTCTGACATGCGGTCCCCACAATGGAGGTGCTTCAGACAGGGCAAGTGCACTTTTTTGAGTGGTCTCTGGACCCAGGTAAGCAATTCTAGAAAGATGAAGCACAACACAAAAAATAGCAGCACCTGTTGCTGGCTACTTCACAGCCCTGAGTATGCAGTTTGTGCAGAAGCACTAGTGTGATCCAAAAGACCTTATTTTCAAAGAGATTTGGCATCCGTGGTATTCAAAATACCATGTTCCCACCAAGTGCTTAAACATCCTTGAAAATAGGCTCTTCACTGAAAATTTAACTTACAGATATTGAATGATTTTTTACTTTTATTTTACTATCAGCTTCTACTTAAAAGCATAGGTAGAAGCTCCAGACACATAGCATAGGATACTTTCTGAAGTGCATTTTGCAAACTCAGAGCCAGCACAACACCTCGATGCTAACAGGAATGGGGACATCAACCAAGGAGCACACAGTGGGGTTCAACAAACAAGAGGAATGCAAACTGTTGTCACACTCTTCCTGTGAAAGCTGGCTACAAAAAATCATGGAACCTGCTGTATTGAAAATTCAGTTTGCTAAGAATCAAAATGTTTCGTGGGAATGATCTGATAAACATCAGATGTTGTCAGCATATTGAGCCCATTTTGTATCACAACAAAGCATTTCATTCTGAATGCTGTGACAACAGTTCTGAACCAAGTGTTGCAAACAATGTTTTGGTAAGGCCATTTTTAGTTTCTTGACCTTTGAAATCATTTAATTTTAGAACTTCCACTGCACAACACATTTCAAGCTTCCTTGTGTTCCAAATACTGATAACAAAGGACTCTTTCAGATTTCAGAAACCGCTGTGTGCTCTGAAGCCTGCCGGCTTTGCTCTCAAGAGATTGGTTCACTAATGGAAGAGGGAGACAGCAGCCCATTAAATAAGTTGCTTACGTGTGGCATTATTCCATTACACGCGTACTGTGTTGGTGTTTTAATGAAGTGGACTTTCTTGTGCTAGCTCTACCCCTGACAGCAGAGGACGTCCATGAGGCAGCAAATAAATTATTAGGAACAGAAAGGGTTTGCACGTTTACTCAAACATTGCACTAAGCAACCCTCAAAATCCATTTTGCATGAGGAACCTATGCTGGCAACATCAGGTCTCTTTCTGCTCCATAGAAGCTGTGACCTTTTGAGCTTACAGTTCTAGTTCATCTGCATCTAATGCATCACTTGAGTCACAAAATGTGTTCACTTATACACAGAGTGTTTCATTTATACCTCAGTACTAAACAAACGGTGGCAACCAGTAAAGTAACAGTAATGTAGAAGTTGCCTGTGAAACGAATGAGTAAAACAAGACGTTTAGCTTGGCCACAGCCTCCTCTAAACCACTGCTGCCACAATAGCTAGACAGCACATCTCTCCACCCACCACCCCTGCAGCTCCACATGAAATTCGATTAGCCTGCTGTCCTCATAAACATGGAGATGTCAACGCCCAGGCAGAGAGACTGATTTTGTCATGGGATCTGAAACTGCCAGTGCTAAACAGTGATGCCTCTGTGCTCTGCAGATCACTACTGAGAGCCTGAGGCATTTCACCTGGCACGCCCGTGGCCAAGTTTAGCCTGGCTCACAGCCAGCTTCATTAGAAAAGCAAAGGAGGTCATCAAGAAACTGTCCCACCGGTCTCCAGCTGCGGGGGTGAATGAACAGGGGTCAGAAAGGAAATCTCAAACCTTGCGATTTCACTGGTATCGGATCATTCTAAGCACCCTCTTCATCTATCGCTTTCCCTACTCACCCCACGTGGCGAGGATCGCTCACTGCGAGATGGCTTAAGCCGCTGAATGTTACGGCTGAGACCATGAAGCAGCACATGCTCAGTAACGGGAGCTCTGCTTTCGGGAGCTAGTAAAATGCCCACCCAGGAGTCTCTCTTTGGACGTCAGTGTCGTAACACCAAGTCTGAGAAGAAAATAATGCTACCAAGAAGTCAATACCTGCAGCTGCTCGAAGCTGGTGATTTTGTACTTTGTACTGCCTTCCTGTGTTTTCCATTCCCTTTTTTTCCCTCTCCTCCTCCCTCCCTCCCTCCCTTCCTTCCTTCCTCCCTCCCTCCCTTCCTTCCTTCCTTCCTTCCTCCCTTCTTTCCTCCATCCGTCCTTTCCTTGCCTGGCTCATGAAATCTGAAAATTCCGAGAACTAAAGCTGAGAAACACAAATTCCAAGGTAATATTATTATTATTATTATTATTATTATTATTATTATTATTATTATTATTATTATTATTATTATTATTATTATTATTATTATTATTAAAGCCCTAGTACATAACAAGCAATTGAAATTTCATACCTGTGTGACAGGTGGGTAAATCATTTAGTGTTTTCAGCTGTGACTCCTAAATTCAAACCCATTGTGGAGGAGGCCTTGGTGCTCTGATGCAAAGGATCAGAAAAGACCAGTGCCATATTCCCTCTCAGAAATGCCCTGCGGGGAGCTCACTGTCTCTGCTACCTCTGTGTAGGATTCTAGCTTCTTAATTTAGTCCTCCAGTTTTTTAAAGTCTAAAAGCCGTTTGATGCAAACACTTCCCTTCTTGTCCTTTCCTCCCCTTTTCACTCACCAGATTTAACTTGTTGTGACTGGTCACATCTCTAATCCCAAGGGCAGAATCTTGTAACACTCCACCTCACAAACTAGGATTTGTAATATCTCACATTGCCGTTCCTAAGATAAAGCTTCCCATTTCATGGATGATAACTATCCAGATTCAGGTAACGTTAAATTGGAAGCGTTACTGGGTAGTTTATGGGGTGGGCTCTCTTTAATATCTCTACTGAAACCAGCTCAAGAACAGGTTCTCTTAAATGTGACAGAACATTTTTTACTGTAATTTTCTTTAGCTATAAAGAATCTCTCTACAGGGAGGCTAGAATCTTCTTGATCCTCTATAGATTTTTCTGACTTAGATGAATTGCAGTCTGCTTTTGACCAGCAAGGTTTCTTGATATTTTTTTGCATTTTCATTTGATTTTATAAATGGAAATTATCCTCTACATTCCCAACGAGGAAAAAAAAAGCCATTTATAGTATAAAAAGCTCCTCAGGGAAAACATGAGTAATTTATCATCTTACAAAACATGTAAGTATTTCTACAGGGTTAAAGGTTGCTGTTGAACTAAATATTTTAAAGCTGTACATCTATTTTCAAATACGTTGTCTCCTGATGTTTAATGCACCTACCTCTTCCATGATAAAACACTGTCCTTCGATAACCCACTAAACAATAGAGCACATACAAATCTTGGTAGAAAAGGGAAGCTGGAAATACAGTGTTGAGTCACGTGGGTTTAGTTTATTCAAAGCCAA
The DNA here is from genome assembly GCF_017639655.2 of Falco naumanni. Lineage (NCBI taxonomy): Eukaryota > Metazoa > Chordata > Aves > Falconiformes > Falconidae > Falco > Falco naumanni. Next base: position 9,032,352 of record NC_054080.1, read on the forward strand.
AACACAGAACCATAGACTCATAGAATCACTTAGGCTGGAAAAGACCCTCAGGATCATCGAGTCCAACCACAAACCTGACACTGCCAAGTCCACCACTAAACCATGTGCCTAAGCACCATACCCACAATTGTTAGTGACTGCACATTTGGGATGCATTATTCAGATCAGTTGTAAAGATATTGACACTCCACCTGTTGCAGAGTATGTAAGGTGCGAAAAAGCTGTTTAATACGGTGCTTTGGATACGAACTAGAATACACTATATGAGAAAAAGCAAATAACCTGTATATGCAAGAACAAATACATTTTATTTTTTTTAATTAACTGTAAGTTATGTGAAGATACGTGCTATGAATTTTGCCTAGCAGTTTGGCACACACCACAGACTAATGGAGTTTAGGACAACCAAAGTGTCTAATACTGAAAATCTAATGCTTCAAATCTCCAGTTCACATATGAATGAATGCAGAAAGAAAGCACGGAAATACTTCAGCTAATGCTATGCTGTAATTGCCAGTGTAATAATACCATCTACAGGGTTTAAACTTTTAAAAAGGATCTGAATCTCTTTACTAAATGTCCTAGTTTCGTGCCAGAAATGCTTTTTCCAACCATTGAAGTGATGATTAACATACAGTTTAAAATACAGAGCCCTGGCGTATTCCTTCATATCACAGTTTAGAGGATTAAAAAATGGTGAATAAACATCAAAAAGGGTATTGCCAGAACATTAAAAAATATTCTTAATCTGCAAGATTTAGCAGGAGATTGATATCCCCTTTTTGTGGCGTAAAATATAAATAAATAAACAACAAACCCTTCAATGATTGCGGTTGATCACTAATCTGATTTTTGTTCTCACCCAAAGGAGGAAAATTGTACAAAAGGTCATAATAATCTTCTTAGCTGCTCAGTGATTATTCAGAGGGGAAAAGACTATGTGCAACTACTCCAGATCTATAAAAAGACACTAGCTATAAGAGATATCTTCTATTTCAGTAATTTTGACAGCGATCAGTCCACCAAGACTTTTTTTTCATTACAGGTGTATCATTCTACTTAGATGCAACACTTTTCCTCATCCAAATAAATGCTGGATCAGACGTTTCTCTTTACTTCCCCCCCCCGCCCCTTAAATAGATAATATTCTAAGTGCTCAGGGTTAATCCAAGAGTACAAAACTGGTTTCATTAGGATGAGACATTCCAACCCACATCATAAAATGTTTCATGTGTCAGAAAGTAGTTTGTTTCACATTTAAATGAAATTCAGAGTTTTAGATTATTATGAAAGCAAATTAAATAGAAACAGGCAGGCAGTGCTGCAAGGTTTTGCATTCCTAATATAATCACAAGTTTAAATTTACATGTTGATATTTTCAGACTATGATTCAAAAAAAAAATGAGCCAGCTTACACATCCCAACGGTTACAATGCGTTGTCAACAGCAGACACAGACTAGGTTCCCGGTCCTGTATACACTGTTAGGTTTAGATGAAGTGTTCATTATCAATATTACAATCACACCTTGCCATGCTTTCATGGTACCAGAAAATTGTTAGATGAAGCATGATCAATGTGCTACTGAGAATAAATTAATTCTCTGTTAATTCTCTGAGATGGTTCACCCTCAAACAACCGAACACCTTCAGACAAGAATCTTAGCTATTATTTTGACATTACTGATACTGTTCTACGTCACGGGTAGGTGGAAATGTCATCCTGAAAAAGAAAATCTAGCTGTTTATTTTGACCTTTACACTCTTTCCTCTATTTACAATCTATTTCTGTTAAATGAGAGAAGAATTCTTACACCGAATGATTTCAGTAACTATATAATCCTGTTATAAAATAAGAAGAAATCAGACCATTAGCTGGCTCCTGAGATGGTGAGATGGCTTAGCTCTCACAGCGTTGATCAAAATGGTGCATATTGACTGTTGTTTGTTAGCTGAAGCCTTTATAAATATTAGGAAAAACAAACAAGCAAGCCATCTGGAAACATGAATTTCAAGAAGTTGCCACAATGCTTAAGCTATTCCATCTCATATATATATATTTATATATTTTTTAAATATATATGCCTAATTTAATGGTATCCCAACTACAGTGAACTGTTTGTTTTGCTTTGTTTTTCTGGACTCAGACTTGCAGTAATTCCCTGTTTACTAGGAAGAATCAGGAAAACTAATTGCAAGTATATAGTTTGGTAGGAGGGAAAAAGAAAAGCAGGAAAAGAATGTGCGTCTGTCACTTTTAAACATGTCAGAAGGGAAAGAACACACGAGAACACACAATCCTTTCTTGGGCTTAAACATGCTGACCTACACTGAAAGTGCATCAGCTGGAATCTTGGTCTTGGTATACAGGATCCCATGCTTTAGAGATGAAAAAAAAAATAAAATTAGGAAAAACTTGTGGGGTAATCTATCCCATATGAGGTCTCAGCCTCATTTCTGACAAAGACTGGCTGAAGTATTGAAGCCTGGATTGACTGATGGGTGAAAACTGAAATGGGACATGAAGTAACGAATATAGGACAAGCCTTTCTGAGATGGTTACTATCCAAAGAAAGAAAACCCTTTCAGTTTAAACGTTGCAGTATGGCATTCAGCTATGACGGAAAGAAGTCAAAGATGTCCATCTGCATGATTTCCGTATGTACTTAACATGGTAGTAGTGTAAGAGTCCAAGAGAATCCATTCAGCTGCAGCCCATCATATAACCAGACTTTAGCACATGGACAGCTTCTAAGCCTGTGACTAGTGTCGTTGCAATTTCTGGTGCTGCTCACATGTGTACAGCAAAACACCCATCTCCATTCTTCATGGTATTGTAAGAACAGTGACATCTGGTAACAGAATACAAATAC